>NW_027514361.1:510000-810000 GCF_048772815.1 Callospermophilus lateralis
CTTAGTAAATATAAAAGTATGGAGATAATACCATGCACCATATCTGATCATAATGGAATGAAACTTGAAATTAATGATTGAAGAAGGAAGGAAAAATTCTACATCACATGGAAAATGAACAATATGTTACTGAATAATCAATGGGTTACAGAAGACATAAAGGAGGAGATAAAAAAATCTCTTAGATACAAATGAAAATACAGACACAACATACCGGATTCTGTGGGAAACAATGAAAGCAGTTTTAAGAGGGAAATTCATTTCTTGGAATTCTTTCCTCAAAAAAAGAAAAAAACAACAAATAAATGATCTCACACTACATCTCAAAAACCTAGAAAAAAAAGAGCAAAACAACAAATGTAGTAGAAGACAAGAAATAATTAAAATTAGAGGAGAAATCAACAAAATTGAAACAAAAAAATTGAACAAATAAAAGTTGGTTCTTTGAAAATAAATTAAATCGACAGGCCCTTAGCCATGCTAATGAAGAGAAGCAGAGAGAGAACTCAAATTACTAACATATGGGATAAAAAAGGCAATATCACAACAGACACTACAGAAATACAGAAGATAATTCGAAAGTATTTTGAAACCCTATATTCCAATAAAACAGAAGATAATGAAGATATCGATAAATTTCTTATGTCATATGATCTGCCCAGATTGAGTCCGGAAGACACACAAAATTTAAATAGACCAATAACAAAGGAAGAAATAGAAGAAACCTTCAAAAGACTACCTACCAAAAAAAACCCTGGACCAGATGGTTATACAGCAGAGTTCTACAAAACGTTCAAAGATGAATTAATACCAATACTTTTCAAGCTATTTCAAAAAATAGAAAAAGAAGTAGTTCTTCCAAATTCATTCTATGAGGCCAACATCACCCTGATCCCAAAACCAGACAAAGACACTTCAAAGAAAGAAAACTACAGACCAATATCTCTAATAAACTTGGATGCAAAAATTCTCAATAAAATCCTGGCAAATCAAATACAAAAGCACATAAAAAAATTGTGCATCATGATCAAGAGGGATTCATCCCAGGGATGCAAGGCTGGTTCAATATACGGAAATCAATAAATACTATTCACCACATCAATAGACTTAAAGAGAAGAACCATATGATCATCTTGATAGATGCAGAAAAAGCATTCAACAAAGTACAGCATCCCTTTATGTTTAAAACTCTATAAAAACTAGGAATAACAGGAACTTACCTCAACATTGTAAAAGCTATATATGCTAAACCTCAGGCTAGCATCATTGTAAATGGAGAAAAACTGAAGGCATTCCCTTTAAAATCTGGAACAAGACAGGGATGCCATCTACCACCACTTCTATTCGATTTAGTTCTTGAAATACTAGCCAGAGCAATTAGACAGACAAAAGAAATTAAAGACTTAAAAATAGGAAAAGAAGAACTTAAATTATCGCTATTTTTGGATGACATGATAATATATTTAACAGACCCAAAAGGGTCTGCTAGAGTTAGTAAATGAATTCAGCAAATTGGCAGGATATAAAATCAACACGCATAAATCTAAGGCATTCCTGTATATCAGCAACAAAACTTCTGAAATTTAAATGAGGAAAACCACTCCTTTTACAGTATACTCAAAGAAAATAAAAAACTTGGGAATCAACCTAACCAAAGAGGTGAAAGATTTATGCAATGAAATCTACAGAACCCTAAAGAGAGAGATAGAAGATGTTAGAGGATGGAAATGTATGCCCTGTACATGGATAGGCAGAAATAACATCATCAAAATGGCGATATTACCCAAAGTTCTCTACAGGTTTAATGCGATGCCAATCAAAAACCCAATGGCATTTCTTGTAGAAATAAATAAAGTAATCATGAATTTCATATGGAACAACAAAAGACCCAGAATAGCGAAAGCAATTCTAAGCAGGAAGTGTGAATCCAGAGTTCAAACTGTACTACAAAGCAATAGTAACAAAAACAGTGTGGTACTGGTATCAAAACAGGCAGATGGACCAATGGTACAGAATAGAGGACACAGAGACAAATCCACAAAATTACAACTTTCTTATATTTGAAAAAGGGCCTAAAAGCATGCAATGGAAGAAGGATAGCATATTCAACAAATGGTGCAGGGACAACTGGAAATTCATATGAAACAAAATGAAACTGAATCCCTTTCTCTCACAATGCACAAAAGTTAACTCAAAATGGATCAAGGAGCCAGATATAAAATCAGAGACACTGCGTCTGATAGAAGAAAAAGTTGGCTACGATGTACATACTGTGGGGTTGGGCTCCAAATTCCTTAATAGGAAACCCATAGCCCAAGAGTTAATAAAAAGAATAAACAAATGGGACTTACTTAATCTAAAGAGATCTTTCTCAGCAAGAGAAAAAATAAGAGAGGTAAATAGAGAGCCTACATCCTGGGAACAAATTTTTACCCCTTACACTTCAGATAGAGCCCTAATATCTAGAATATACAAAGAACTCAAAAAAATTAAACAATGAGATAACAAATAACCCAATCAACAAATGGGCCAAGGATCTTAACAGACACTTCACAGAGGAGGACATACAATCAATCAACAAGTACATGAAAAAATGCTCACCATCTCTAGCAGTCAGAGAAATGCAATCAAAACCACCCTAAGATACCATCTCACTCCAGTAAGATTGGCAGCCATTATGACGTCGAACAACAATAAGTGTTGGTGAGGATGTGGGGTAAAGGGTACACTTGTACACTGCTTGTGGGACTGCAAATTGGTGAGTACAATATGGAAAGCAGTATGGAGATTCATGGGAAAGCTGGGAATGGAACCACCATTTGACCGAGATATCGCCCTTCTCAGACTCTTCCCTGAGGATGTTAATAGAGAGCAGTATAAGGATACTGCCACATCGATGATCATAGCGGCACAATTCACAATAGCTAGACTTTGGAACCAACCTAGATGCCCTTCAATAGACGAATGGATAATAAAAAAGTGGCATCTATACACAATTGAGTATTACACAGCACTGAAAAATGACAAAATCATAGAATTTGCAGGGAAATGAATGGCATTAGAATAGATTATGCTAAGGGAATCTATCCAATCCTTAAAAAACAAATGCCAAATGTTTCCTTTTATATAGAGAGAGCAAATAAGAAGAGAACAGGGAGGAAGAACATGAGAAAAATATTAAAACTAAACAGAGATGAGTGGGGGGAGAGAAAGGGAGAGAGAAGGAAAAGCATATGGAAATGGTAGGAGACTACTCAATGTTACACAAAATTACATATAAGAGGTTGTGAGGCTAAAGAGGGGAAAACAAGAGAGAGAATTAAACAACAGCAGATGAGGTAGAGAGGGAAGATGGGAGGGGAGGGGGAATAGTAGGGGATAGGAAAGGTAGCAGAATACAACAATAACTAGTATGCTATTATGTAAAAACGTGAGTGTGTAACTGATGTGATTCTGCGATTTGTATTTGGGGTAAAAATGGGAGTTCATAACCCAATTGAGTCAAATGTATGAAAGATGATATATCATGAGTTTTATAATGTTTTGAACAACCAAAAATAAAAAGAATTGAATTTCCAATATTTGAGTCATTTAACAACTTTATTTTTTAATAAAATTGTCTTTTATTTGTTATCTTACTTGCTGGTATCTGCCTTTCAGTTTTAAAAAACTATGAGCTGTAGCCATTCATCCATGTAGTATGTAAAAGAAAATTTTGAGTGTCTCCATGTTACCAGATTGGCAAGGCATCAAGGTTTCCTTCACAAACAAGGTGAAGGCTTTGCCATTAGAAATTTAACATTCTGCAAAACAATTTTTTTAACTTTCCAATTAAATTTCCAAAAAAATTTAGAAAAAGAAGAATATAATCCCCACAGTAAGAAGGCCTCAAAGTGGAGAAGTGGAGCATTTACGGCAGGCCTATTTGATCACTCCTGGTTCACAGGAAGCATGTCCAATCCACCCTGACGTTAGGCAAATGAGGGGCAAGGGAGCTTATTTTGGGCACTGGTTTGGCTGTGCCCCTCATGGAAAACTCCATCCACAGGTTATGATGTGTGTCTATATGGAAGAAGATGAGAACCATGTGGGAGTGTTTTGGTTTTAATTGTGGTCATTTGTGTGGTAGTTGGAAGAGATGACTGGGTCCACCTGGGCTTGAACTCTGATGTGATTCCCCTTAGAGAATGAGATTTGGAACTAACTTCAGAGAAGTATTGCCATGAATGTTGTTGGGATTTCAGGAGGCCACACATGAGAGTCGCCCTTGGAAACTGAGGTCTAGGCCCAGGGAGGCTTTCCAGAGAGCACTGGGAATCTCAGCTAGGATATCACAGGTTTTATTCTGAAAGACTTGGCAGCCATCGTTGAGAGTCAAAACACACATGACCTCACATTGTAGACCTCAATGGGCCTGGCTTCATGTGACAATTTGGCCACTCTTTGGGAAGCCTTGCCTGTGAGAGATCTCCAGATCCTTCATTAAAATGAGCTTCCTCAACATTTAATGGATCCTGAATGAATTGAAACCCACAGTACCAACAACTTCATCTGTGAAAAATAGTTAGATAAATACCATAAAATTTTAGAAATTCTCATGACCAGGTGGCACTGGAGAACCATTGGATGTCCTGTTGCTGATCATGAGTATACCAGACAGTGCCTTGATTGACTAGGTATCATGAAAATCGTGTAGAACAGAGATGCCAGTAAGTTGGAGCCTGCTGAGTAGTGGGCCTAGAGCAGTGGTGTGCAGGTGTGTGATAAAACATCTCTGGTGGGGCCATGTGGATCTGCCATTGACTTTCAAATGCCTTGAGACAGACACGGTGCAGCCAGCAGACCCTTCTATATAAAGGCATCTTGTTATATGGAGATTTTTCACGGCAATGTTTAGAATCAGGTTGCTATGGTCAAGGGGCAAGCTATGTGGGATAGAAGCCTAGTTGGTGCATTCTCATGCAGACACTGACCCACCACACGTGACAGAACTCCCTCCAGCACTGTGTCCCACTTGAACTCCTTGTATTTCGTGAAGCAAATACCAAACTCCCAGTGCAGCAGCAAGAAACAAAACGAAAATTCGAGGATGACCAAATGGCTTCACAGTCCACATGGGGAGACACTTAGCCCCAGTGGCCACAATTTAGCTACAAAGAGAGAATTTAGCACTGCTGCCTCATGGTCATTGGAAAATAAGAAACCATGTCCTCCTGGTCACATAGATGCAGACCTAGCTTTGATGGTCTCACTACATCGGAAGTTAAAGCTCCTGAAAACAACATATATTTCAAGTGCCCAAGCTCAGAGGAAATTTCTCAAGAAGTGTTTAGGCCAGCAGATCTCCATGTTTGTGGAGTGTTTACCATGTCACTTACTTTTGGAAACTGCTCTATCAACTCCAAGGTTGTGAATTCCTGAGCATTTTCCATTCTAAATATATATTCACAGATTTTCTAACTCTTCTCCTCTAATTCTGACTTACTTGTGGCGAAGGGAATGTCAAGTCATTGTTCTGGATGAGAGAGAGAAGATTTTGTTTAGCACATATTTGCATAAACATTGGATTCATTTTACAATTTTCTGTTTGAAATACTGAATCCCTGACACTAACCCATACCCTACTAAACTCTGACTACTAATCCTAATATAATGGAGAAAAATAACCCAAACAGAATAGAAATACAAGCATTTCAGAGGAAGCATGGTGTATAGTTGGACTTACCTTTTGCATGATATAAGGTAGGAGTTATAAATCTAGTCAATTATTTGTTGAAATAATTCTCCATGTGTTTTTAAAGTTAAGAAATATGTGAATTCCTGTCTCCCTTTCTCTGTAGCCTATTAAGCAAATGTATTTTTATATGCACAAATAGAATCCTACCTGGTTTCACATGTACATTCTTGTGAGGTGGCTGAATTGGCAGATACAAATTGTGAGAAGAGATCACTCCTCCTAAACGCTGTTTTAACAGAAAATTCAACCCATGAGTGAGCTTCCTAGATGAACAACACTATACATATATTACTGTTCAGTAAAATGAATATTTTGGGATATGCGGATGAGTTATTTTTCATGATGAATTTCAATTGGCATATATATTGCTACATTATAATGTGTGTGTGTTTGTGTGTCTATATATATATATATTCTCCAGATTTACCAAAATATGAAATATATGTGTCTTCTTATACACCGCCTGAATTCATTCATATTCATATATGTGGATTTATAATCAACTTTTAACAAGTTTATTCTCAGAAATATACATCCACTGAAATACATATTTGTTTCCTAGTACTGAAAACTAACTTCAGGGAAGGGTGCTTACAAATCGTAATATTTCTACAGTAACTGACCAAGTTTAACATCAATGCAAGTAGATCCCTATTGGATATGATGTGTTTATTAAAGTTCATTTTCATTCAAACCTTGTACGTTATTATTTCTTCAGTTTATAGACATCATAAAATATATCCTTTCATTCACAAATTCACAAATTTATAAACATTTGGTTCACTTTCAATCACTTCCTCCTTCAGAACACTTATATTTCTCCATGTTTCTTGACTCGTCTTTTCACTAGACTTCTTTCTAAACACATTATTTTCGATTCCATAATCATTTTTGAAGCAAAACTCATTCACTATTCATGATAAACGGTAACCCTAAGATAACCATTAGATATGTAAGTGGTTGGAATGAATGTATGTATATCAATAAATGATTTCTTCTATTTTTTCAGATATCAATACAATCCATTATTTAAATTTGGAACCAGTCATATAATTTATTCACATTATGGTCTATTAATGCATCATCTCTATATTCATGAACACAGGGTAAGCCTATTAGTATCCCCAGTACTAATTTATATCTTTTCAAAATATTTCCCCCAGAAATGGTGGAAGAAATACTCATGTCACCTGATCTTCATATACATATTATCACAGTAATATTTTGGACACAAAATGCGAAGGTCACCCTTATGATTGTACCAAAGCCTCAATGGAATGTGAACATGGATTACTAAATATATCCATGTCCAGGTTGCCTAATGCTCTCAAATGTCAATCTTATTGGTGACTACAAATTTGTTTCTTCTTAAGATTATGTATTCAACCTCAACCCTGTTGAAAATCTCTAATCCTATCATGTTATACTTTGCCAGATTTCCTAATGTCTCTATTGATGTCTGCTTTCCTACATATTTTCCCCAGTTCATCATTGTGCCTGACTCTTCACATATGGTGTCATTTATATTCACTCTCTAACCAAAACCGTATTGCTAAAGAACATTTGGTCCAAATCCTAGACTCACTCTTCCTCCTAAACCTACTGACTATCTTCCTAATCCTACACACAATCCCTTTTTGACTGGATGTTCTCTTCTACATTTAATCATCTGAGGTACAGGGTCTTATGCCATTGTATATCAATTTAACTGAGACCTCGGTGCAAAACATAACTCAAGCTAAGGATCCCAATCAAGGGTCCAAATCCTTCTGGGCTTCAAATATTACCTAGATTTCTGTTTTCATACTTATGTTTTCCCTCTATATTCTTATAAATATCGCTGGTTCCCAATACAATTATTCATCCAGCAGAATGATTTCCAACCCAAATCGAACATGCTATTAACCCTGACCATACAATATTCCCTCAATCTCACTTTACAGAAGAGCAGGGACAAAGTTGGTATTACAATACAGGAAGTTAGGAGATCTTCCACCTGCTGAGTACCTCAAAATCCATGCAGAAATTATCCCTGGAGAAGATGCAGGCAGCTATGAAGGACCTGAGAGAACAAAAGTCATATTCCATGGCAAACAACATGGTCAGGATGAAAGGATGTGTCTGAGTCAGCCTCTCTATTCTTAATGTAGGGAAGATGGACCAAACTAGGCCTGTGTGGAGAGCTGTTCCCAGGTGACTATGGTTTCTATACCATTCTAACATGTGAAAGTATCACAGGAAGTAGGGCAGCCTCCATGTCAGGAGACAATAGGAAGAAACTGTTAGGACAAAGTGGTGGCCAAGACAGTGACCTCATTCATTTTCTGAAGGTAGTGACCTCACCTCACTTCCTTGGTGATGGAGGTCTCTGAATTTTGTGATCCAGGAAGCCAGGCACCCTGAGCCAGTCCCAGTCGCAGTCACAGTGGGCTCATTTCTTTGGATTTACCAAGGACAGAGTCAGTCTTTCTTGGTACCTACTGATGTAAGGGTTGCCAAATACCAAGAAAGCTCTGAAGAGGGGTCTTTCCTGAGAGCATAGGAATTGGCTCACCACTGCCTCCTTACAAATTCACAGATTTGACGAAGGAGACCAGATCTGAGACAGAAAGGCCATTTCTGGGTTACATCGTATGTCCTACCAGTCAGAGGACACTCCAGATAGTCACAGACCTACTTGGAAGAAGGAGGTGCATTTGTGGGTGTTGGTTTGTGTTTGTGGTTTTTTCTCATGATCTGAGAATAGGTAAAAAAGGAGGTTTGTTTGGTATGGAGTGGACTGTTTCTAGTAAGTCATTTGACAAGGAGACTGTTTCTGTGTCTGTGTATCCCACTGTGTTATTCTTTGTAGATATTAGAAAAGAAAATAGCTCATTGGGTGTGTCCTGTCTAGTAGAAAACTTCCCAGTATGCATCCTTCCTAATTAATGAATGGACTGAGGCTTGCCTTATCCATGGGCAACACCTGCTATCTACCTATGTTCTCATTTTTTTCCTGAATTCTGGCCACTCTAAAGATTAGTATCATGTATTTTTGTACAAGATACGTACCACCTCCAAGCTCTGTGACATAGCCATGTACTGGATAGCTGAAGGGAATGGCGAGCATCTCAGAAAACTCACATATCAGAGTAACCAGGAAAGTCTCCTAGGAGAAACCCTGCTTGGGGGCTTTTGATTACCTATTGTTCTGTTGCTCTGAATGTCAGAAAGGTCTTTGCCTCAGGCCAAACCTTAGTGAAGCCTGAAGAAAAGAGTTTTCAAATGGAAATGAATGGGAATCACCTGTGGCTTTCTACTTCATTGCTTTGGAAAGGGATTTGTCTGAGTCAGCCTCTTGGCCCTGTGTGAGCCTGTGGTTTAGATTTTCAGCACCTGATGTATCTAGAGAAAGATCCCATGTGGGCATCGAAAACCAAAATGGAAAAATAGATCAGTCATTGTACATGAAGCCTCTCGCCTTCCTCTGTAATATTAATGACCTCCATCAAGTGAGAATAGGGATCATTTGTGTCAAATGAGTTCTTCAAAGCCCTGCAGAGGCTGGACAATAGGTGCTTGCGTTTTCTCATGACTCCAATTCACACAAAGAATCTATACCCCACAGTCAGTAGGCCTCAAATTTGAGAAGTGGAGCAGTATTAACAGCAGTCCTATATGATCACTTCTGTTTCACAGGAATGTTGTCCAGGCCACCCTGACTTTAGGCAAATGAGGGGCAAGTGAGATTATTTTTGACACTGTCTTGGGCTGTGCCCCTCATGGAAACCTCCAGCTAGAGGTTATGATTAGTGTCTATATAAAAGAAGAAGAGGGCCCTGTGGGAGTGTTTTGGTTTTAATTGTCGTCATTTGTGTGGCAATTGGAAGAGATGCCTGGGTCCACCTGGGCTTGAACTCTGTTGTGATTCCCCTTAGAGACTGAGTTGTGGAACTGAGCTCAGATAAGTATTGCCATGAATTGTGTTGAGATTTTTGGAGGCCAAGCATGAGATTCGCCATTGGAAACTGAGATCTAGGCCCAGGGTGACTTTCCACAGAGCACTGGGAATCTCAGCCAGGATATCACAAGATTTTATTTTGAAAGATTGTCAGCCATAGTTGAGAGTCAAAACACACATGGAATTCACATTGTAGACCTCAATGGGCCTGACTTCATGTGACCTTTTGCCCACTCTTTGGGAAGCCTTGCCTGTGAGAGTTCTCCAGACCTTTCATTGAAATGAGATTCCTCACCTTTTAATGGTTCCTGTATAAATTGAATCCCACAGTGCCTCCAACTTCATTATTGAAAAATATCTAGATAAATACCATGAATTTTTTGAAATTACCATGACCAGGTTGCACTGGAGAACCTCTGGATGTCCTGTTGCTGATCATGACTGTACCAGACAGTGCCTTGATTGACTGGGTTTCATGGAAAAAGTGTAGAACATAGATGCCAGAAAGTTGGAGCCTGCAGACTAGTGGGCCTAGAGCAGTGGAGTGTAGGTGTGTGAAAAAAACATTTCTGGTGGGGCCACGTGGATCTGCCATTGGCTTAGAAATCACTTGTGACTGACATGGTACAGCCAGCAGACTGTATGTAAAGGCATCTTATTATATGGAGAGGATTCCTGCCAATGTCCAGAATCAGGTTGCTATTGTCAAGTTGAAAAGCTATGTGGGATTGAAGCCCCACTGGTGCATTTTAGTAACCCACCACACGTGAGAGTACATCCTCCAGCACTGTGTCCCAGTAGAACTCCTTGTATTTCGTGAAGCCAATACCAAACTCACAGTGCAGCAGTAAAAAACACCACGAAAGTGGATAATGACCAAATGGCTTTTCAGACAACACAGTTAGATACTTAGACCCCAGTGGCCAAAGTTTACCTACAAAGAGAGAATTCAGCACTGCTGCCTCATGTTCACTAGAAAATAAAAAACCATGTCATCCAGGTCACATAGATGGAGACCCAGAATTGATGGTCTCACTACAAATGAAGCTAAAGCTCCTGACAACAACATATATTTTAACTTCCCAAGCTCAGAGGCAGTTTCTCAAAAAGGCTAGCAGAGCTCCATGTTTGTGGAGTGTTTACCCTCTCTCTTTTTGTAACCCGTTCTACCTCCTACAAGTTTGTGAACTCCTGAGCATTTTCCTTTCCACATATGTATTCACAGATTTTCTAACTTTTCTCCACTAATTGTTTCTTATTTGGGGCGAAGGTAATGTCAAAGCATTGTTCTGGATGAGAGTGGGAAGATTTTTGTGTAGCACATATTTGCATACACATTAGATTCATTTTCCTATTTTCCATTTGAAATACTGAATCCCTGACCCTACCCCATACCCTACTAGACTCTGACTACTAATCAAAATATGATGGAGAAAAAGAAACTTAACAGAATAGAAATACAGGCCTTTCATAGGAGTCATGGTGTATACTTGGACTTGCCTTCGGCTTTATCAATGGTATGTGTTATAAATCTAGTCAACTTTTCATTGTAATACTTCTCCATGAGTTTTTAAAATTAACACATATGTAAATTTCTGTCTCACTTTCTCTGTAGCCTATTCATCACATGTATTTTTTAATGCATCTTTAGAATTCTACCTGGTATCACATGTACATTCTTGTGAGCTTGCTTATTTTGGAAGATACAAATTGTGAGAAGAGATCGCTCCCTCTAAATACTGATGGAACTGGAAATTCTACCTATGGGTGAATTTCCTAGATGAACAGTATTATGCATAAATAAATGTTCAGTAAAATGAATATTTTTGGATACGTGGATGATATCTATTTTATTATGATTTTCGAATGGCATATATATTGCTACATTTTAATGTCTGTGTATGTGAGTATCTAATTATCTATCTATCTATCTATCTATCTATATATCTATCTATCTATCTATCTATATAGATATAGATATCTACTCTTTAGATTTTCCAAAATATGAAATATATGTGTCTTATTATACACTTTCTAAATTCACTCATGTGTGTGTATGTGGATTTATAATCAAATTTTTACAAAATAATTCTTAGAAATATTCATCCACCTTAAATACATATTTATTTCCTAGTACTGAAAACTAAATTCAGTGAATGGTGCATACAAATCGTAATATTTCCACAGTGACTGACCCAGTTTCACATCAATGCAAGTAGACACCTATGGGACCATGATGTGTATTTTGAAGTTCATTTTTATTCCACACTGATACATTACTATTTCTGCAGTTTATGGACATTATAGGATATATCATTTCATCCACAATTTCACAAATTTATAGGCATTTGGTTCACTTTCAATCACTTCCTACTTCAGAACACATGTATTCCTCCATGTTTCTTGACTGTTCTTTTCATAAAATTCTTTCCAAACACATTATTTTTGATTTCCATAATCATTTTTGAAGCAAAACTCAGACACTCTTCATGATAAACCATAATGCTAATATTACCATTAGATGTATAACTGGTTAGAATGAATTTATGTATATCAATATAAAATTTCCTATATATTTTCAGATATCAATTCAATCCATCATTTAAAGTTTGAACCAGTTATATTATTTATTCACAGTATGGTCTATTAAGGCATCATCTCTATATTCATAGACCGATGGTATACCTATTTGTATCCCAAATACTAATTTATAAGTCTTTAAAATATTGCTTTAAGAATTGGTGGAAGAAATACTCTAGTCACCTGATATACATACACATTTTATCACAGTAATATTCCTGACACAAAATGCAACAGACACACTTATGATTGTACCAAAGCCTATATTGAAAGTGAGCATGTATTACTAACAACATCCAAGTCCTGATTAACTAATGATCTCAAATATCATTCCTATTGGTGACTACATATTTGTTTTTTCCTAAGATTAAATATTGAATCTGAACCCTGTTAAAAATGTCTTATCCTATCACTCACTTTGTACTTTGCCTGATTTCCTAATGTCTCTATTGATATCTGATTTCCTACACATTTTCCCCAGTTCATCACTGTGACTGACTCTTCAAATATGCTGACATTTACTTTCACTCTTTAACAAAAACCCTATATCTAAAGAACATTTGGTCCAATTCCTCGACTCACTGAAATGGGTTCTTCAAAGCCCTGCAGAGGGTAGCCCATAGGTGCTTGATTTTCTCATGACCCCAATTCACATAAAGAATCTATGCCCCACAGAGAGTAGGCCTCAAATTGGAGAAGTAGAGCAGTATTAATGGCAGGCCTATTTTATCACATCTGGTTCACAGAAAGGGTTTCCAGGCCACACTGAGTTTAGGCAAATAAGGGGCAAGTGAGCTTATTTTGGACACTTCCTTAGGCTGCGCCCCTCATGGAAACCTCCAGCAAGAGGTTATGATGAGAGTTTATATTGAAGAAGATGAGGGCCATGTGGGAGTGTTTTGGTTTAATTGTGGTCATTTGTGTGGTGGTTGGAAGAGATGACTGGGTCCGCATGGACTTCAACTGTGGAGTGATTCTCCTTAGAGACTGAAATGAACTCAGAGAAGTATTGACATGAATTGTGTTGGGATTTTAGGAGGCCACACATGAGAGTTGCCCTTGGAGACTGAGATCTAGGCTCAGGATAGCTTTCCAAAGAGCACTGGGAATCTCAGGCAGGATATCACATGACTTTATTCAGAAAGACGTGGCAGCCATTGTTGAGAGTCAAAACACACATGGACCTCAATTGTAGACCTCAATGGGCCTGGCTTAATGTGATCTTTTGGCCACTCTTTGGGAAACCTTGCCTCTGAGAGTTCTCCCAAGCTTTAATTGAAATAAGCTTCCTCACCATTTCATGGTTCCTGAATAAATTGAAAGCCACAGTGCCTCCAACTTCATCCTTGAAAATTGGCTAGATAAATACCATGAATTTTTTAAATTTCCATGAACAGATGGCACTGGAGAACCTTTGGATATCTGTTGCTGATCATGAGTGTACCAGACATTGCATTGATTTACTGGGTTTCATGAAAATGGTGAGAACAGAGGTGCCAGAAAGTTGGAGCCTGCTGATTAGTGGGTCCAGAGCAGTGGTGGGCAGGTGTATGATAAAACATCTGTCGTGGGGACACGTGGTTCTGCCATTGGTTTCCGAATGACTTGTGACTGACATGTTGCAGCCAGCAGAACCTTACAAGTAAAGGGACCTTGTTATATGGAGAGGTTTCAGGGCAATGTTCAGAATCAGGTTGCTATGGACATGGGTGCAAGCTTTTTGGGATAGAAGCCTGGTTGGTGCATTCTCCTGCAGACCCTCAACCACTACACGTGAGAGTACTCCCTCTAGCACTGTGTCCCAGTTTTTCTCCTTGTATTACGTGAAGCCAATACCAAACTCCCAGTGCAGCAGTAAGAAACACCACGAAAAGTGGAGTATGACCAAATGGCTTCACAGATCACATGGTTAGACACTTAGACCCCAGTGTCCTCAGTTTACTAACAAAGGGAAAATTCAGAACTTCTTCCTCATGTTCAATAGCATATAAGGAACCATGTCATCCAGGTCACATAGATGCCAACCCAGGTTTGATGGTCTCAATACAAAGGAAGCTAAAGCTCCTGACAACAACAAATTTTTCAAGGGCCCAAACTCAGAGGCAGTTTCTCAAAAACTCATTAGGCCACCAGAGTTCCATGTTTGTGCAGTGTTTACCCTGTACCTTACTTTTGGAAATTCCTCTACCACCTCCAAGGTTGTGAACCCCTGAGCATTTTCTTTCCCAAATATATATTCACAGATTTTCAAACTCTTCTCCACTAATTGTGTATTACTTGTGGCGAAGGAAATATCAAGGCATTGTTTTGGAGGACAGTGGGAAGATTTTTGTCTAGCAAATATTTGCATACACATTAGATTCATTTTCCTATTTTCCATTAGAAATACTGAATCCCTGTCACTAACCCATACCCTACTAGACTCTGACTACTAATCTTAATATGATGTAGAAAAAGAAACCTAACAGAATAGAAATACAGGCCGTACATAGGAGGCATGGTGTATACTAGGACTTGCCTTCTGCTTTATCAAGTGTATGTGTTATAAATCTAGTCAACTTTTTATTGTAATACTTCTCCATGAGTTTTTAAAGTTAACACATATGTACATTTCTGTCTCCCTTTCTCTGTAGCCTATTCATCTCATGAAATTTATTATGCATATTTAGTATCCTACCTGGTATCACACGTACATTCTTGTGAGCTTGCTGTTTTAGGATGATACAGATTGTGAGAAGAGATCACTCCCCCTAAATACTGATGGAACTGAAAATTCAACGTATTGGTGAATTTCCTAGATGAACAGCATTATACATAAATCCATGCTCAGTAAAAAGAATATTTTTGGATATGAGGATGATATATATTTCATAATGAATTTTGATTGGCATACATATTACTACATTTTAATGTCTGTGTTTGTATCTATATATATATTTTTTTTCTCCAGATTATTCAAAATATGAAATATATGTGTCTTATTATACACTCATTAATTTAACTCATGTTCCTATATGTGGATTTATAATCAAATTTTCACAAGATTATTCTCAGAAATATTCATCCACATGAAATACATATTTATTTCCCAGTACTGAAAACTAACTTTGGTGAATGGTGCTTACAAATACTAATATTTGTACAGTAACTGACCCAGTTTAACATCAATGCAAGTAAAATCCTATGGGACATGATGTGTATTTTGAAGTTCATTTTTATTCAACACTGGTACATTACAATTTCTTCAGTTTATGGACATCATAGGATAATACTTTTCATCCACAAGTTCACAAATCTGTACGCATTTGGTTCACTTGCAATTACTTGCTGTTTCAGAACATATGTATTTCTCCATGTTTCTTGAGTGTTCTTTGCATGAGATTATTTCCAAACATATTATTTTCGATTTCCATAATCATTTTTGAAGCAAAACTCCCACACTCTTCATCATAAACCATAATGCTAAAATTACCATTAGATGTATAACTGGTTAGAATGAACTTATGTATATCAATATAAGATTTCCTATATATTTTCAGATATCAATTCAATCAATTATTTAAATTTTGATCCAGTTATATTATTTATTTACAGTATGGTCTATTAAGGCATCATCTTTATAATCATAGGCACAGGGTACACGTACTTGTGTCCCCAATACTAACTTATCAGTCTTAAAATGTTGCTTTCAGAAATAGTTGAAGAAATACTGTAGTCACCTGATATACATTTACATTTCAACACAGTAATATTCCTGACAAAAAATGCAAAGGACACCCTTATGATTGTACCAAAGCCTAAATTTAATGTGAGCATGTATTACTAACAACATCCATGTCCTGATTAACTAATGATCTCAAATATCATTCCTATTGGTGACTACATATTTGTTTCTTCCTAAGATTATATATTCAAACTCAACCATGTTAAAAACATCTTATCCTATCACTCACTTTGTACTTTCCCTGATTTCCTAATGTCTCTATTGATATCTGCTTTCCTACACATTTTCCCCAGTTCATCACTGTGACTGACTCTTCACATATGCTGACATTTACATTCACTCTCTAACCAAAACCCTATATCTAAATAACTTTTCGAACTATCTCTTTTTGTCTGGACGATCTCTTCCTCATTCAGTCATCCAAGGTACAAGGTCCTATACCATTGTATATCGATTTATCTGAGACAACTTTGCAGAAATAATTCAAAGCTAAGTATCCCAATCAAGGGCCCAATGTTCATCTGGGTTTGAAATCTTTCCTAGATTTCTGTTTTCATACTTATATTACACCTATATATGCTTGTAATATCGGAGGTTCCCAATACCATTATTCATCTCACAGAATGATTCCTAACCCAAATCGAACATGCTATTAACCCTAACCATGCACTGTTCCCTCAATTTAACTTTACGAAGAGCAGGGACAGAGTTGGTGTTATAATACAGGTAGATAGGGGATCTTCCACCTGTTGAGAACCTCAAGTTCCATGCAGAAATAAACCCTGGAGAAGATGTAGGCAGCTATGAAGAACCTGAGAGAGGAACAGATATCTTCCTTGGTAAAATACCTGGTCAGGATGAAGCGATGTGTCTGAATAAGCCTCTCTCTTCTTAATGTAGAGAAGATGGACCAAACCAGGTCTGTGTGGAGAGCTTTTAACATGTGCCTATGGTTGATATACCATTCTATCTTGTGAATGTGACACAGGAAGTAGGGGCAGCCTCTCTCTCATGAGACCCTTGGAAGCAAATTTAGGATAAAGTGGTTGCCAAGATAGTGACCTCATTCGGTTCCTGAAGGAAGTGACCTACCTCACTTCCTTGGTGATGGAACTCTCTGAACTTGGGATCCAGGAAGCCAGGCACTCAGAGCCAGTCCCAGTCCCAGTCCCAGTGGGTTCACTTGTTTGGATTTACCAATTACAAAGTCGGTCTTTCTTGGTACATACTGATGTGTGGATGGCTAAATGCCAGGAAAGCTCTGAAGAGGGGCCTTTCCTGAGAAAGCAGGTAGTGACTCACTGATTGATGCTGACAACTTTACAGAGTTGGTAAAGGAGACCTGATCTGAGACAGGAAAGTCCATTTCGAGGGAGCAGAGTAAGGCCCACCAGTCTGAGGACACTCTGGATAGTCACAGACCTACTTGGGTAATGGAGGTGCCTTTGTGGGTGTGGGTGTGAATTTGTAGTTTTGTATCATGTTCTGAGAATAGGTAGGAAAGGCAGTATGTTTGGTTTGGAGTGGACTGTTTTTGGTAAGTCATTTGACATGGCGAGTGTTTCTATGTTTGTGTTTCCCACTTTTTCAGTGGTTGTAGATATTAGAAAAGTGAATGCATCAATGGATGTGTCCTGTCTAGTAGAAAGCATCTCAGCACACATCCTGCCCAATTTATGAATGGACTGTGGCTTGCCTTATATGGGCAACACCTACTTCTTTCCTTAGTTCCTGTTTTCTTCCTGAATTCTGGCCACTCTCCAGAATAGGCTCATATTTTTTTGTCCAAGATATGGACCTCTGTCGAGTTCTGTGACATGGCCATGTACTGGATAGATAAAGGGAATTGGGAGCATCTCAGAAAATTCGGATATCAGTGTGACCAGTAAAGTCTCAGTAGAGAAACCCTGCTTTGTGCCTTTTGCTAACCTACTGTTCTGTTGACCTGAATGTCAGGAAGGTCTTTTCCTCAGGCCACCATTTTGTGAAGCCTGAAAAAAACTGCTTTCAATTGGAAATGAATGAGCATCACCTGTGGCTCTTTGCTTAATTGCTTTGGAAAGGGATGTGTCTGAATCATCCTTTCGGCTCTGAGAGAGGCTGTGGCTTTGATTTTCAGCACCTGATGGATCTAAAGAAAGATCCCATGTGTGCATCCAAAACCAAAATGGCAAAAAGATCAGTCATTGTGGATGAAGTCTCTTGCTTCCTCTGTTAGGTTCCTGACCTCCATCAAGTAAGTAGAGGGATCCTTTGAGACAAATGAGTTCTTCAAAGCCCTGCAGCAGTGCTTGGGTTCTCACATGACTCCAAATCACATAAAGAATCTATACCTCACAGTCAGTAGGCTTCAAAATGAAGAAACAGAGCAGTATTACTGGCAGGCCTATTTGATCAATCCTGGTTTACAGGAAGGGTGTCCAGGAAACCCTGACTTTAGGAAAATGAGGGGAAAGGGAACTTATTTTGGACACTGTCTTGGGCTGCGCCCCTTATGAAAACCTCCAGCCAGAGGTTATGATGAATGTCTACATTGAAGAAAATGAGGGCCATGTGGGAGTATTTTGGTTTTAATTGAACATATTATTAACCCTAACCATACACTGTTCCCTCAATCTAAGTGTTCAGAAAAGCAGGGAAAGGTTTGGTCTTACAATACAGGAATGCAGGGGATCTTCCACCTGCTGAAAACTTCAAAGTTCCATGCAGAAATGATCCCTGGAGAAGATGTAGGCAGCTATGAAGGACATGATAGAGCAAAAGGCATCTTCCATGGCAAACAACCTGGTCAGGATGAAGGGTTGTGTCTGAATCAGATTCTCTCTTCTTAAGGTAGAGGAGATGAACCAAACTAGGCCTTTGTGGAGAGCTGTTCCCAGGTGACTATGGTTTCTATACTATTCTAACTTGTGAAAGTGTCACAGGTAGTAGGGACATCCTCCATGTTATGAGACCTTAGGAAGCAAATGTTAGGACAAATTGGTTGCCAAGGCAGTGACCTCATTCAGTTACTAAAGGAAGTGACCTCACCTTACATCCTTGTTGATGGAACTCTCTAAATTTGGGTTCCAGGAAGCCAGGCACCAAGACCCAGTCCCAGCACCAGTTCCAGTGTTCTCACTTGTTTGGATTTTCCGAGGACAGAGTCAGTCTTTTGTGGTACCTACTTATGTGAGAATGGCCAAATTCCAGAAAAATTCTGAAGAGCGGCCCTTCCGGAGAAAACAGGTAGAGGCTCACTGCTGGCTCCTGAAAACTTCACAGAGTTGACCAAGGAGCCCAGATCTGAGACAGGACAGACAATTTCTGGGGAACATAGTATGGCCCTCCGGTCAGAGGGCACTCTGGATAGTTCCAGACCTACTTGGGGGAAGGAGGTTCCTTTGTGGTTGTGGGTATGGGTTTGTGGTTTTTTCTTTTGTTCTGAGAATAGTTAGGAAAGGGGGTGTGTTTGGTTGGAGTGGAGTGTTTCTAGTTAGTCCTTTGACAAGGCGAGTGTTTTTAGGTCTGTGTATCCCACTGTGTCCGTGGTTGTAGACATTAGAAAAGAGAATGCCTCAATGGGTGTATCCTCTCAAGGAGAAAACTTCCCAGCATTCATCCGGCACAATTTATAAATGGAGTGTGGCTTGCCTTATCAATGGGCAACACCAACTATCTTCCTACGTTCCTGTTTTCTTCCTGAATTCTGGCCACTCTCCAGAATAGGCTCATGATTTTGTGTCCAATATATGAACCACTTCCAAGATCTGTGACATGGCCATATACTGGATAGCTGAAGGGAATGGCAAGCATCTCAGAAAACTCAGATATCAGTGTAGCCAGTAAAGTCTCAGTGGAGAAACCCTGCTTTGGGCCTTTTGATTACCTATTGTTATGTTGCCCTGAATATCAGGAAAGTCTTTGTCTCAGGACACCCCTTTGTGAAGCCTGAAGAAAACAGTTTTCACATGGAAATGAATGGGTATTACCTTTGTGTTTACAATAAAACCTTCACAGATTTGGCTCTCATTAAGTTAAAAATACTTTTAAATTGCATCTCAGTGTAAAAAGTAACATGGAACTGTACATATCTTATTGATAACAAGTCCAATTATAGAACACAAATGATATACATAAATCTCCAACATGTTTTTCTTTTAAGCCTAGAATTACCATACAACCTTAGAACACCAGCTTGATACAATGGTCTTTGGAAGCTTCTACCTTACAGACTTGTATACCTGGAAGATATGAACACATTAACACCACAATTACATTGATGTTTTTGTATTAAACAAGTTTAGATTTTAAAGAAATAACATGGCACAATTTTATAAAAACAGTACTTGTTTTACCAGCTGTTTATTTTTTTAAGATTACTTGCTCAAAACTTACACATATAACCAAGTTACACAAACCTTTTTTTATTATTTACTTAAACCCCTTTAATTACTTAATCATATAGACTCTCTTATCCAGAAACACATTTTTCCTCTATTAGATCTATATCTGGAACCTTTTAGTTTCTCTTTTTCATCTACTAACCTCTTTCTGTTCACATTTCAATACAATACTTGTAAATTTCTGAATTTAGGCAGATTATTTTATAGACATCTACATTTTATTAGGGCCTTTTTGAAAACCTAGAAAACTTATTGGCCTAATTTTAAAGACATCTTTATTTTTATCTGTTTACCCAATTTGAATTAAAACATATGAATCACGTGAATCAAAGACATTTGGATACATTCTTAAATTTTTCATGAGTGCTCCTCATCTGTCAATTGTCATATCACTGCATGATATATGGACATACACACATACAGACATACCAACATACAACACGTAACACAAATGTAACACATAACACAATAATAAAAGCCTTGTAGCTTTTTCAGGTGAAATCTCCATTGAAATGCTAAAAACTCCAGAGTCGATCAAAAATAGAACTGATCAGAAAACATTAACCCATCAGCAGAATCAAGATCATGAGTTCAAAAAAAAAATACAGAATCTAAGAAAAGCAAGAGTCCTAAAAAAGATGACTGGCCAGTAATTAGTAAATACCGTATAATATAATTTTTTGGTTAGGTCTAGTTTGAGTTCAGGTAAAAAGACACATTTACTCTTTTTTATCTGTCTCCTGCTGAGTGCTGCAGGCTTCTTTTATTTGCATATCAACTTAAGTTCTTGCTGAGGTCTGGAAAACTGAAAAGACTGGAATTCGTAGCAGAAACCTCAGGCCTAAGGCATTTTAGCTATAAGTCATAATTTCCAGGTTTGGATATTGAAAATTTTGATGCAAGTTTAAGATGTAATTCTCAAAATTTTATATCTTTAGATTTTTCTACACTAGAAAAACTTGCTCACACAAAACTGAAAATAGGATCATTTTTTGATAATATTAAAGCCACCATCAGAAGAAGTTTCTATAGGATCGTTAAGCCCCTTTCTTTGTTATGAAGTTTCTAATAGTATTAAGTTACATTAAATTGGCTGAAAATTTTTTAAAAAGAACCACACACTACCATGTGTATCCGAAATTAAGCTTTAAAAATTTCCAAGACTGTTGCTAATTAATGTCATTTCAATAAGCCAGACCAACGTTTTAATTTAGTACCATTTTTTAAAATCTTACACACTGATGGGAATAGATACCATATCATAATTTATTATCTCTTCCCAAGTTAATGCACTGGTATATCTAGTGAAATTTTTTCAGGCTGCCTAGTTCAAAATTAAAACTCTTTAATTATTTTTTATCCTAAGTATTTAAGTTTCCTAGCATGAACTACCTGAAACCAAACTAAACAATTGTTTAAACCCAACTTTTAACTGTAACATAGTGCAATGCTTTAGAAACCCATTTAGATACGAGATGGTTAAAATAAAAAAAAATCATTTTTAGATACACATTCACCCTAGATCATCCCCAAGAAAAAATCTATAATATCAACATATTAATGCATTCATTGTCCCTTTTGTTAAGTAAACAGAGGTGGAGAAATCCTTAAAGTGCACGTAAGGAATAAGGGAGTTCCCCACAGCAAAATGGCTCTGTCAGCTGCTGGGAGTCCCTTAGCCTCACCATTTACTTACAGGATTAGTTCCTCTGGTTTGCTTTGACCCCAGGCACCAGGCATATTCTATGTCTCCCAACTTTGCAGTAGTCAGCTCCCAAAAATTTCATCCTCTGCTTGCAGTTGTTTTGAGTGCTAGGCTTCCCCAAGAGGGCAGAGTGGGGTTTATTTAAAGTCCCCTCTGGGGTGTCAAAATTTATGACTGAAGGCTTGGTTCCCATCCCAAAGCCAATTAATGCCAATTTAATAATGAGGACAGGGTTTTGAGAAAAGTTTAAGCGAGATATCAAAGTTCTTTGACCCCAGACATTTTCCTCTGCAGTGGGCATGCTCAAGCCAACTACGGGAAGAAAAAAATCACTGCTTCCGTAATCTTGCTTAACAAAGGGGAGTAAAGTTTATCAAAGTTCTTTAAAACACAGCTAAGAGAGGTGCAAAAGGTGAGAACAGAAAAACTGGCGGTTCTATTGACTTTTGGTCCCTCACAGGAGAAGCATTAGTTTAAAATTTAGCTAAAGTAACTTCCACATATGTAAGGCAGGTTGGAACTCGGGACTCTGCATCGGTCCAAACAATGCCATCACATTTAACAGAAACTCAGATAAAAAGACACACAAAGACCATCATGCAGCTCCCGTTTGTTCACAACCCCAAGATCTACAATCTTGTGACTCAGGGAGAATGGAGGGAAGAGGGGAAGGAGTAGAAGGTTTGAGTGATAGGATCCTGGGTGACGGTGTCGGATTGGAGGCAGGGACCAGGAAAGGCTTCAAGGACAGAGGCATGGAATGGCTTTGTCCCATAATGAGAGTTTCTCAAACAGAGACAAGGACAATACAAACGGGACACAAACATGTACACACAGGTAACATTTAACACGAGTTCAGAAGTAAAGATTAGAACCTAGTAACTGGCAAAACCTGATGGGTTAGACCACAAAGACAGACAGTGAATTCAACCTGAGAGAAAAAAGTAGCCAGCAAGATATGATGGGTTGGCAGCAGAGTCACCTAATGTGGGCTCATCCGTCCCTCCTCACCCAATGAGGGCACATCCATCACTCCCTGAGTCCTCCAAGGCATCCCTTGCGAGGACGTGGTCTGTGGCTTTAGGACACGTTTGTCCACCACTGACAGGGGGAACTTACGTTCTCCGCTGGCAGCCACTCTGCCAACCCAAACCAAAAACGGAAAAACGGAACCTGAACAAAAAGCTCTGAGCGATCGCAAGGAAAAATGGAAAGAAGCGCCTTACTTACCCCCAGAGGGGTCTGTTGGGGTGTCCTTGTCCTATGCTGCGTGATTCCCGGCCAACGCACCAAATGTAAGGATCCGGTGAACGTCGGAGGAAGAGACCACCAAGAGACCACAGCTCATGCAACAGAAAAAGGCGTTCATTGAGGATCCAATCCAGCATGCTGGGGCTACGTGCTCACTCAAGAAGGGAGAGCAGCCCAGAGCCCCGAGCAGGGGTTGAGCAGTGCTTAAGTACACTTTTTGGGGAGGGCGGGACTTTACATATATCACAGTCTCCTTTAAGAAATCAACATACACCGCAGAAAAATCAAACAACAATTCCTAAACATGATTAGTTCACTCATTGGCAGGAACAGGTGAGGCAGGAGGGATAGGTCAGTTCTAAAGCGAGGTACACATTCAAACAGATTGCTTTAGGCCTTGCAATGCCTATGTGCCAGGCCACACAGGGTCCTAGGTTATTAAATAACCAGGCGGTCAGGGGGAATATTTACTGGGCAGTCGGGAATTGTACTACAAGCTACAGGAATTTCAGGTTTTGCATGTAGCATAGGAACTTAACAATACCTGGTCCTTTACATTTTAACTCAGGCCTTGCAGCTTAGAAACTTTACAAAACCCGGTCTTTTACACTTCAACTTTTACACTTTAATTTCAATTTATTTTACCCTTTCAGATCACTCCTGGTGCACAAGAAGGGTGTCCAAGCCACCCTGAATTTAGGCAAATGAGTGGCAAGGGAGCTTATTTGGGACACTGTCTTGGGCTGTGCCCCTCATGGAAACCTCCAGCCAGATGTTATGATGAGTGCCTTTATAGAAGAAGAGGAGGGCCATGTGAGAGTGTTTTGGTATTAATTGTGGTCATTTGTGTGACGGTTGGAAGAGATGACTGGGTCCACCTGGGCTTGAATTCTTGTGTGATTCCCCTTAGAGACTGACTTCTGGAACTGAACTCAGAGAAGTATTGCCATGAATTGTGGTGATATTTTAGGAGGCCAAGCATGAGAGTCGCCCTTGGAAACTAAGATCAAGGACGAGGGTGGATTTCCACAGAGCACTGAGAATTTCAGCCAAGATATCCCATGATTTTATTCTTAAAGACTTGGTAGCCATAGTTGAGAGTCAAAACACACATGGACCTCACATTGTAGACCTCAATGGGCCTGGCTATATCTAACCTTTTGGTCACTCTTTGGGAAGCCTTGCCTATGAGAGTTCTCCAGAGTTTCATTCAAATGAGCTTCCTCAACATTTAATGGTTCTTGAAACCCACAGTGCATACAAACACAATAGAAATACAAGCAGTTCAGAAGAGGCATGGTGTATAGTTGGACTTTCCTTTTGCATTATGTAGGGTAGGTGTTATAAATCTAGTTAACTTTAATTGAAATAGTTCTCCTTGTGTTTTTTAAGTTAATAAATATGTGAATTCCTCTATCCCTTTCTCTGTAGCCTATTCATCACATGTATTTTTATATAAACATATAGAATCCTACCTGGTATCACATATACATTCTTGTGAGGTGGTTGACATGGCAGATACAAATTATGACAAGAGATCACTCCTCCTAAATGCTATTGGATCTTAAAATTCAACCTAAGGGTAACCTTTCTAGTTTAACAACATTATTCATAAATCCATGTTCAGTAAAATTAATATTTTTGGATCTGTGGACGATATATATTTCATCATGAATTTCAATTGGCATATATATTGCCACTTTATAATGTCTGTGTGTGTTTTGCTCTTTGCTTAATTGCTTTGGAAAGGGATGTGTCTGAATCAGCCTCTTGGCCCTGTGTGAGGCTGTGGCTTAGATTTTCAGCACCTGATGGATCTAAAGAAAGATCCCATGGGTGCATCCAAAACCAAAATGGCCAAAAGAGCAGTAATTGTGGATGAAGACTCTCACCTTCTTCTCTAAGATTCCTGACATCCATCAAGTGAAAATAGGGATCCTTTGGGTCAAATGAGTTCTTTAAAGCCCTGCAGAGTTTAGCCCATAGGTGCTTGGGTTTTCTCATGAATCCAGTTTACATAAAGATTCTAAACCCCACAGTCAGTAGGCATCAAATTGGAGAAGCCAAGGAGTATTAACGGCAGGCGTATTTGATCACTCCTGGTTCACAGTCAGGATTTCCAGGCCACACTGACTTTAGGCAAATGAGGGGCAAGAAAGGTTATTTTGGACACTGTCTTGTGCTGTGCCCCTCATGGAAACCTCCATCCAGATGTTATGATGAGTGTCTACATGAAATAAGATAAGGGGCATGTGGGAGCATTTTGTTTTGAATTGTGGTAATTTGTTTGGTGCTTGGAACAGATGACTGGGTCCACCTGGGCTTGAACTCTGGTATGATTCCCCTGAGAGACTGAATTCTGGAAGTGACATAAGAGAAGTATTGTCATGAATTCTGTTTGGATTTTACTAGGCCATGCAACCAACATCTCAGGTATTAATTGTGGTGCAGGGAGATCTAGGTGCAGGGTGGTTTTGCCCACAGCACTGGGAATCTCAGCCTGGATATCACATGATTTTATTCTGAAATTCTTTAAAGCCACACTTGAGAGTCAAAACACATATGGACCTCACATTGTATACCTCAATGGGCCTGACTTCATGTTACCTTTTGGCCACTCTTTGGGAAGCCTTGCCTGTGAGGGTTCTCAAGATCTTTCATTGATATGAGCTTCTTCAACATTTAATGGTTCCTGAATGAATTGAAACCCACAGAGCCTCCAACTTTATCCTCGAAAAATGGCTTGATAAATACCATGAAAATTTTGAAATTCCCATCACCAGGTGGCACTGGAAAACTTTTGGATGTCCTGTTGCTGATCATGAGTGTATCAGACAGTGCCTTGACTGACTGGGTTTCATGAAAATTGTGTAGAGCAGTGATGCCAGTAAGTTGGAGCCTGTTCATTAGTGGGCCTAGAGCAGTGGTGTGAAGGTGTGTGAAAAAACATGTGTGTTGGGGCATGTGGATCTGCCATTGGCTTCCAATTGCCTTGTGATTGACAGGGTACAGCCAGCAGACCCTTATATGTAAAGGCATCTTGTTATATGGATAGGTTTCTGGGAAATGTTCAGAATCAGGTTGCTATGGACAAAGGGGCAACCTATGTGGGACAGAATCCTGGTTTGTGCATTCTCATGCAGACCGTGTCCCTCCACACGTGACAGAACTCCCTCCAGCACTGTGTCCCAGTTGAACTCCTTGTATTTCATGAAGCAAATACCAAACTCCCAGTGCACCAGCAAGAAACACCACGAAAATTGGAGGAAGACCAAATGGCTTCACAGTCCACCCGGGGAGACACTTACACCCCAGTGGCCATATTTTAACTACAAAAAGAGTATTCAGCACTGCTGCCTCATTTTCATTGGAAAATTAGAAACAATGTCCTTCAGGTCACATATTTGCACACCCAGATTTGATGGTCACACAACAAAGGAAGCTAAAGCTCCTGACAACAACATGTATTTTAAGAGCCCAACCCTCAGAGAGTTTCTCAAGAAGTCTTTACACAAGCAGAGCTCAATGTTTGTGGAGTGTTTACCCTGTCCCTTACTATTGGAAACTCCTCTACCACCTACAAGTTTGTGAACTCCTGAGCATTTTTTATTCCTGATATGTATTTACAGATTTTCTAACTTTTCTCCTTTATTGTATCTTACTTGGAACTAAGGTAATGCCAAGGCAATCTTCTGGATGAGAGTGTGAACATTTTTGTGTAGCACATATTTGCATACCCTTTAGAGTCATTTTCCAATTTTCCATTCGAAATACTGAATCCCTGACACTAACGCATACCCTAATAAACTCTGACTACTACTCCTAATATGATGGAGAAAAATAACACAAACAGAATAGGAATACTAGCAGTTCAGAGGAATCATGGTGTATAGTTGGACTTGTTTTTTGCATGATTAATTGTAGGTGTTATAAATCTAGTCAATTTTTAATTGAAATAGTTCTCCATGTGTTTTTAATGTTAACAAATATGTGAATTCCTCTCTCCCTTTCTCTGTAGCCTATTCAGCACATGTATTTTTAAATGCACATATAGAACACTACCTGGTATCACACCTACATTCTTGTGAGGAGGCTAATTTGGCAAATACAATTTGTGAGAAATGATCACTCCTGTTAAACTCTGTTGGAACTGAAAATTTAACCTAGGGGTGTGTTTCCTAGAAGAACAACATTATACATAAATCCATGTTCTAAAAGAAATAATTTTGCATCTGTGGAAGATATATATTTCATGATAAATTTCGATTGCTAATTTATTGTCTGTGTGTGTTTTTTTTGTATATATATATATATATATACACTCTCCAGATTTTTCAAAATATGAAATATATGTGTCTTATATACACTCACTAAATTCATTCATGTTCATGTATATGGATTTATAATCAACTTTTCACAAGATCATTCTCAGAAATATTCATCCACCTGAAATACATATTGTTTGCAGTACTAAAAACTAACTTCAGTTAATGTTGCATACAAATACTAATACTTCTACAGTAACTGACCCAGTTTAACATCAATGCAAGTACATTCCTATGTGACATGATGTGTATTTTGAAATTTATTTTAATTCAACACTGGTACATTACTATTTCTTCAATTTATGCACATCATAGGATACATATTTCATCCACAAGTTAGCAAACTTATAGGCATTTGTTTCACTTTCAATCACTTCCTGCTTCAGAACACATGGATTCTTCCAGGTTTCTTGACTGGTCTTATCATGAGACTTCTTTCCAAATACATAATTTTTGATTTCCTTTATCACTTTTGAAGCAAAACTGACACTCACTTCATGATAAACCATAACTATAATATCACCATTAGATGTATAACTGGTTGGACGGAATGATTTCATATCAATATAGTATTTCTTATATATATTCTGATATCAGTTTAATCCATTATTTAAAGTGGAACCAGTTATATTATTTATTCACTATATGGTCTATTCATGCATTATCTCTATATTCATAGACACAGGGTACACCTCTTAGTATGCCCAATACTAATTTATTCTTCTTCTAAATATTGCTCCCAGAAATGGTGGAAGAAATACTCATGTCACCTGATCTACATATGCATGTTACCACAGTAATATTCTGGACACAAAATGCAAAAGTCACACGTATGATTGTACCAAAGCCTAAATGGAAACTGAAGATGGATTACTAAAAACATCCATATCCAGGTTGCCTAATGCTCTCAAATGTCAATCCTATTGGTGACCACATTTTTGTTTCTTCCTAAGATTATATATTCAACCTCAAAACTGTTGGAAATGTCTAGTTTTTTCACTCACTTTATACTTTGCCTGATTTCCTAATGCCTCTATTGATATCTACTTTCCTACATATTTTTCCCAGTTCAACATTGTGACTGACCCTTCACATGTGATGACATTGACATTCACTCTCTAACCAAAACCCTATTGCTAATGAACTTTGGTCCAAATCCTATACTCTATCTTCTTCCGAAACATACTGACTATCTTCCTGATCCTATTGACTATCCCTTTTTGAGTGGATGTACTCTACTACATTCAATCATCCGAGGTACAAGGTCCTATGCCATTGTATATCGATTTTTCTGAAATATGTATGCAGAACGTAATTCAAAGCTACGTGTCCCAATCTATTGCCCAATGCACTTCTGAGCTTCAAATCTTACCTAGATTTCTGTTTCCATACTTATATTTAACCACTATATTTCTATATATTGCAGGTTCCCAATACCATTATTCATCCCGCAGAATGATTCCTAACCCAAATCGAACCTGTTATTAACCCTAACCATACACTGTTGCCTCAATCTAACATTACAAAAGAGCAGGGACAGGGCTATTCTTTCAATAAGGGATGTAGGTGATCTTCCAACTGCTGAGAACCTCAAAGTTCGATGTAGAAATTATCCCTGGAGAAGATGTAGGCAGCTATGAAGGACCTGAATGAGCAAAAGCCATCTTCCATGGCAAACAACCTGCACAGGACGAAGGGATGTGTATGCATCAGACTCTCTCTTCTTAATGTAGAGAAGATGGACCTAACCAGGCCTTCGTGGAGAGCTGTTCCATGGTGTCTATTTTGATATACCATTCTAACTAGTCAAATTGTCACAGGAAGTAGGGGCACCCTCCAACTCATGGGACCATTGTAAGCAAGTGTTAGGACAAAGTTGTTGCCAAGGCAGTGGCCTCATTTAGTTCCAAAGAAAGTGACATACCTCATTTTCTTGGTGATGGAACTCTCTGAAATTGGGATGCAAGAAGCCAGGCACCAAGAGCCAGTCCCAGTCCCAGTCCCAGTGGGCTCACTTGTTTGGATTTACCAAGTACAGAGTCAGACCTTCTTGGTACCTACTGATGTGAGGATGGCCAAATGCCAGTAGAGCTCTGAAGAGGGGCCTTTCTTGAGACAGCAGGTTGCGGCTAACCACTGGCTCCTCCCAGAATAACAGAGTTGGCCAAGGAGACAAGATCTGAGACCAGACAGGCCATTTCGAGTGGAACATAGTATGGCCCACCAGTCAGAGGACACTCCAGATAGTTAAAGACCTATTTTTGGGAAGGAGGTGCCTTTTTGGTTGTGGGTGTGAGTTTGTGGTTTTGTTTCATGTTCTGAGAATAGGTAGGAAAGGTGGTTGGTTTGGTTTGGAGTCGACTTTTTCTAGTAAGTCTTTAGACAAGGCGAGTGTTTCTATGTCTGTGTAGCCACTGTGTCCGTGGTTTTAGACATTAGAAACGAGAATGCATCAATGGAGGTGTCCTGTCTAGTAGAAAGATTCACAGCATTCATCCTGCACAATTGATTAATGGACTGTTGCTTGCCTTATGGATGGGAAACACCTACTAACTTCCTAAGTTGCTGTTTTCTTCCTGAATTCTGGCCACTCTCCAGAATAGTATCATGGTTTATTGTTCAAGATATGTACCACCTCCAAACTCTGTGACATGGCCATGTCCTTGATAGCTGAAGGGAATGGGAACATCTCAGAAAACTCAGATACCAGTGTGACCAGTAAAGTCTCAGTGGAGAAACCCTGCTTGGCTCCATTTGCTTATCTATGTTTCTGTTGCGTTGAATGTCAGGAAGGTCTTTGCCTCAGGCCACCCCTTTGTGAAGCCTGAAGAAATAGTTTTCAAATGGAAATGAATGGGCATCACCTGTGGCTCTTTGCTTAATTGCTCTGGAAAGGGATGTGTCTTAATCAGACACTAGGCCCTGTTTGAGGCTGTGGCTAAAATTCTCAGCTCCTGATAGATCTAAAGAAGATCCCATGTGTGCATCCAAACCAAAATGGCAAAAAATCTGTCATTGTAGATGAAGTCTCTTGCCTTCTTCTGTTTGGTTCCTGACCTCCATCAAGTGAGAATAGGGATCCTTTGGATCAAATGAGTTCTTCAAATTCCTGCAGAACTGCTTGGGTTGTCTCATGATGCCAAATCACATAAAGAATCTATACCTGACAGTCAGTAATCCTCAAATTGGAGAAGCAGAGCAGTATTTATGGCAGGCCTATTTGATCACTCCTGGTTCATAAGAAGGGTGAACAGGCCACCCTTACTTTGGACATATCAGGGGCAAGGGTGCATTATTTGGACACTGTCTTGGGCTGCGCCACTCTTGGAAACCTGCAGCCAGAGTTAATGATGAGTGTTTATATGGTTAAAGATAAGGGCAATGTGGGAATGTTTTGGTTTTAAATGTGGTCATTTTTGTGGCGTTTGGAATAGATGACTGGGTCCACATGGGCTTGAACTCTGGTGTGATTCCCCTTAGAAACTGAGTTCTGAAACTGACCTCAGAGAAGTATTGCCATGAGTTGTGTTGGGATTGTAGGAGGCCATGCATAAGAGTCGCCCTTGAAACCTGAGATCTAGGCCCAGGAAAGCTTTCAACAGAGCACTGAGAATCTCAGCAAGGATATCACATGATTTTATTCTGAAAAACTTGGCAGCCACAGTTAAGAGTCAAAACACACAAGGACCTCACATTATAGACCTTAAAGGGCCTGGCTTCATGTGACCTTTTGGGCACACTCTGAGAAGCCTTGCCTGTGAGAGTTCCTCAGAGCTTTCATTGAAATGAGCTTCCTCACCATTTAATGGTTCTGGGATGAATGGAAACCCCAAAGTGCCTTCAACTTCATTCTTGAAAAATGGATAGATAAATATCATAAAATTTTTGAAATTCCCAATGACCAGGTGGCACTGGATAACCATTGGATGTCCCATTGCTGATCATGAGTGTACCAGACAGTGCCTTGATTTACTGGGTTTCTTGAAAATGGTGTAGAACAGAGATGCCAGTAAGTTAGAGCGTGCTGAGTAGTGGGCCTAGAGCAGTGGTGTGCAGGTGTGTGATAATACATCTGTGGTGTGGCCATGTGGATATTACATTGGCTTACAAATTGCTTGTGACTGACTTCGTGCAGCCATGAGACCATTATATGAAATGGCATCTTGTAATATGGAGAGGTTTCAGGGCAATGTTCAGAATCAGGTTGGTATGGTCAAGGGGGCAAGCAATGTGGGATAGAAGCCAAGTTGGGGCATTCTCCTGCAGACCCTGACCCACCACATATTACAGGACTCCCTCCAGCACTGTTTCCCAGTTGAATTCCTTGTATGTCGTGAAGCAAATACAAAACACCCAGTGCAGCAGCAAGAAACACCAGGAAAAGTGGAGGATGACCAAATGGCTTCAAAGTCCACATGGGGAGACACTTAGCCCCCAGTGACCACAGTTTAGCTACAAAGAGTGAATTCAGCACTGCAGCCTCATGTTCATTGGAAAATAAGAAACCATGTCCTCCAGGTCACATAGATGCAGACCAAACTTTGATGGTCTCACTACAAAGGAAGTTAAGCTCCTGACAACAACATATATTTCAACTACCCAAACTCAGAGGCAGTTTCTCAAGAAGTCTTTAGGCCAGCATAGCTCCATGTCTGTGGAGGGTTTACACTGTCCTTTACTTTTGGAAACTGTTCTACCACCTCCATAGTTGTGTAATGCTGAGTATTTTCCAGTCCAGATATGTATTCACATATTTTCTAACTCTTCTCCTCTAATTGTGTCATACTATGGGCGAAGATAATTTCAAGGCATTCTTCTGGATGAGAGTGGGAATATTTTTTGTAGCACATATTTTCATGCTTATTAGATTCATTTTCCTATTTTCTACTTGAAATACTGAATCCCTGACACTAACCCATAACCTACTATACTCTGACTACTAATCCTAATATGATGGAGAAAAATAACTCAAACAGAATAGAAATACAAGTATATCAGAGGAGGCATAGTGTATAGTTGGACACGGCTTTTGCGTGACAAAGTGTTGGTGTTATAAATCTAGTCAATTTGTAATTGATATAGTTCTCCATGTGTTTTTAAAGTTAACAAATATGTGAATTCCTCTCTCCCATTCTATGTAGCCTATTCAGCACATCTATTTTTATATGCATATATAGAATCCTACCTGGTATCACACGTACATTCTTGTCAGGTGTCTGACTTGGCAGATACAAATTGTGAGAAGTGATCACTCCTCCTAAACACTGTGGGATCTGAAAATTCATCCTCTGTGTGAGCTTCCTAGTTGAACAATATTATACATAATTCCATGTTCAGGAAAATGAATATTTTTCGATCTGTGGATGATATATATTTCATGATGAATTTCGATTGGCATATATACTACTACTTTTTAATGTGTGTGTGTGTGTGTGTGTGTATATACACACTCCAGATGTTTTAAAATATTAAATATATCTGTCTTATTATACACTCCTTAATTTCATTCTAGTTCATGTATGAGGATTTATAGTCAACATTTCACAAGATTATTCTCGGAAATATTCAACCACCTGAAATACTATTTGTTTCCTATTACTGAAAATTAACTTCAGTGAATCATGAATACAAATCCTAATATTTCTACAATAATTGACCCAGTTTCTCATTAATGCAAGTAGATTCCTATGGGACATGATGTGTATTTTTATGTTCATTCTTATTCACCACTGGTATTTTACTATTTCTTCAGTTTATGCACATTATAAGATATATATTTCATCCACAAGTTACAAAATTATAGGCATTTGTTTCACTTTCAATCATTTTCTGCTTCGAAACACATGTATTCCTCCATGTTTCTTGACTGGTCTTCTCATGAGACTTCTTTCCAAATACATTATTTTCGATTTCCATAATCACTTTTGAAGCAAAACTCACACACCCTTCATGATAATCCATAACCCCAATATTACCATTAGATGTATAACTGGTTGGAATGAATGATTTTGTATCAATATAATATTTCTTATATATTTTCAGATATCAATTCAATCCATGATTTAAAGTGAAAACAGTTATATTATTTATTCACTGTACAGTCTATTCATGCTTTTTCTTTATATTCATAGACACAGGGTACACCTCTTTGTAAACCCAATACTAATTTATACGTCTTCAAATTATTGGTCTCAGAAAAGATGGAAGAAATACACTTGTCACCTTATCTACATATACATTTTATCACAGTAATATTTGGACACAAAAAGAAAAGGTCACACTTATGTTTGTACCAAAGCCTAAATGTAAAGTGAATATGGATTACTAAAAACATCCATGTCCAAGTTGCCTAATGCTCTCAAAAATCAATCCTATTTGTGACAATATATTTGTTTCTTCCTAAGATTATATATTCAAATTCAACCCTGTTGAAAACATCTAATCCTTTCTCTCACTTTATACTTTTCCTGATTTCATAATGTCTCTATTGATTGCTTTCCTACATATTTTCCCCAGTTCATCATTGTGACTGACTCTTCACATGTGCTGACATTTCCATTCACACTCTAATCGAAACCCTATTGCTAAGAAACTTTTGTTCCAAATCCTATAATCACTCTTCCTCCTAAACCTACTGACTATCTTCCTAATCCTACCTATTAACGCTTTCTGACTGGATGTTCTCTTCTACATTCAATAATCCAAGGTACAGGGTCTTATGCCATTGTATATCGATCTCTCTGAGACATCTCTGCAGAACATAATTCAATGCTAAGTATCACAATCCCTTGATCGCAATTCTAAGTATCACAATCCCTTGAAGCCCAATCCCCTTCTGGGCTTCAAATTTTACTTAGATTTCTGTTTTCCTACATACATTTCACCTCATTATTCTTGTACAATTATTCATCCAGCAGAATAATTTCTAACCCAAATCGAACATGTTATTAACCCTAACCATACACTGTTCCCTCAATCTAACTTTACAGAGGAGCAGGGACAAAGTTGGTCTTACAATATAGGAATGTAGGGGATCTTCCACCTGCTGAGAACCACAAAATTCCATGCAGAAATGATCACTGGAGAAGATGTAGGCAGCTATGAAGGACCTGAGAGAGCAAAAGTCATCTTCCCTGGCAAATAACATGGTCAGAATGAAGGGTTGTTTCTGAATCAGCCTTTCTCTTTTTAATGTAGAGAAGATGGACCAAACCAGGCCTGTGTGGAGAGCTGCTCCCGGGTGCCTATGGTTGATATAGCATTCTAACTTGTGAAAGTGTCACAGGAAGTAGGGGCAGCCTCTTTCTCATGGTAGCCTTGGAAGCAACTGTTAGGACAAAGAGGTTGCCAAGGCAGTGATCTGATTCAGTTCCTGAAGGAAGTGACCTCACATCACTTCTTTGGTGTTGGAACTCTCTGAACTTGGGATCCAGGAAGACAGGAACCCATAGCCAGTCCAGTCCCAGTCCCAGTGGTCTCCTTGTTTGGATTTACCAAGGACACAGACATTCATTTTTGGTACCTACTGATGTGAGGATGTCCAAAACGCAGGAAAGCTCTGAATAGGGTTTTTCCTGAGAAAGCAGGTAGTGGCACACTGCTGGCTCCTGACAAATTCACAGAGTTGCACAAGGAAAGCAGGTCTGAGACAGGAAGGCCATTTATTTGGAACATACTATGGCCCACGAGTCAGTGGAAACTCCAGATAGTCACAGACCTACTTGGGGGAAGGAGGTGTCTTTGTGGGTGTGGGTGGGGATTTGTGAATTTGTCTCATGTTCTGAGAATAGGTAGGAATGGCGGTTTGTTTGTTTTGGCGGGACCTGTTTGTAGTAAGTCGTTTGACAAGGCATGTGTTTGGATATCAGTGTATCCCACTGTGCCCCTGGTTGTAGACATTAGAAAAGAAAATGCATCAATGGATGAGTCCTGTCTAGTTGAAATCTTCTCAGCATTCATCCTGCCCGATTTATGAATGGACTGTGGCTTGTCTTATAGATGGGCAACACCTACTATCTTCCTAAGTTCCTGTTTTCTTCCTGAATTGTGGGCACTCTCCAGAATAGACTGATGGTTTTGTGTCCAAAATATGTACCACCTCCAAGCTCTGTGACATGGCCATGTACTACATAGCTGAAGGGAATGGTGAGCATCTCAGAAAACTCAGATATCAGTGTGACCAGGAAAGTCTCAGTGGAGAAACCCTGCTTTGGGAATTTTGCTTACCTATTGTTCTGTTGCACTGAATGTCAGGAACATCTTTGCCTCAGGCCACCCCTTTGTGAAGCATGAAGAAAACAGTTTTCAAATGGAAATAAATGGGCATCACCTGTGGCTCTTTGCTTAATTGCTTTGGAATGGGATGTGTCTGATTCAGGCTCTTGGCCCCCTGTGAGGCTGTGGCCTAGATTCTCAGAACCTGAGGGATCTAAAGAAAGATCTCTTGTGTATCCAAAACCAAAATGGCCAAAAGAGCAGTCATTGTGGATGAAGTCTCTCGAATTCTTCTAAGGATCCTGACCTCCATCAAGTGAGAATCAAGATCTTTTTGGTCAAATGAGTTTTTCAAAGCCCTGAAGAGGCTAGCCCAGAGGTGCTTGGTTTTTCTCATGACTCCATTTAACATTAAGAATCTAAACCGAAGAGTCAGTAGGCCTAAAATTGGAAAATCGAAGCAGTATTAACAGCAAGCCTTTTTGATCACTCATGGTTCACCGGAAGGGTGTCCAGGCCACCATGACTTTAGGCAAATGAGGGGCAAGGGAGCTTATTTTGGATACTGTCTTAGGCTGCGCAACTCATGAAAACCACCAGCCAGTGGTTATGATGTGTGTCTATATGGAAGAAGATGAGGGCCATGTGGGAGTGTTTTGGTTTTAATTGTGGTCATTTGTGTGGCGTTTGGAAGAGATGACTGGGTCCACCTGGGATTGAACTCAGGTGTGATTTACCTTAGAGACTGAGTTCTGGAACTGACCTCAGAGAAGTATTGCCATGAATTGTGTTGGGATTTTAGCAGGCCATGCATGAGAGTCACCCTTGGAAACTGAGATCTAAGCCCAGGGTTCCTTTCCACAGAGCACTGAGAATCTCAGCAAGGATATCACATGATTTTATTTTGAAAGACTTGACAGCCATAGTTGAGAGTCAAAACACACATGGACCTCACATTGTAGACCTCAATGGGCCTGGCTTCATGTGACCTTGGGCCACTCTTTGGGAAGCCTTTCCTGTGAGAGTTCTCCAGAGCTTTCATCAAAATGAGCTTACTCAATATTTAATGGCTCCTGAATGAATTTAAACCCACAGTGCCTCCAACTTCATCCTTCAAAAATGGCTAGATAACTACCACCAAATTTTGAAATTCCCATGACCAGGTGGCACTGGAGAACCTTTGGATGTCCTGTTGCTGATCATGAGTGTACCAGAAAATGCCTTCATTGACTGTGTTTCATGAAAATGGTGTAGAACAGAGATGCCAGTAAGTTGGAGCCTGCTGAGTAGTGGGCCTAGAGCAGTTGTGTGCAGGTGTGTGACAATACATCTGTGGTGGGGTCATGTGGATCTTACATTGGCTTTCAAATGGCTTGTGACTGACATGGTGCAGCTAGCAGAACTTTGTATGTAAAGGCATCATGTTACATGGAGAGTTTTCAGGGCAATATTCAGAATCAAGTTCCTATGGTAAGGGGGGCAAGCAATGGGGGATAGAAGCCTGGTTGGTGCATTCTCCTGCAGACCTTGACACACCATACATTACAGGACTCCCTCCAGCATTGTGTCCCAGTTTAACTCTTTGTATGTCATGAACCAAATACAAAACACCCACTGCAGCAGCAAGAAACACCACGAAAAGTGGAGCATGACCAAATGATTTCAAATTCCAGACGGGGAGACACTTATCCCCCAGTGGCCACAGTTTAGCTACAAAGAGTGAATTCAGCACTGCTGCCTCATGTTCATTGGACAATAAGAATTCATGTCCTCCAGGTCACAAAAATGCAGACCCAAGTTTGATGGTCTCACTACAAAGGAAGCTAAAGGTTCTGACAACAACATATATTTCAAGTACCCAACCTCATTGTCAGTATCTCCAGAAGTGTTTAGGCCAGCAGAGTTCCATGTTTGTGGAGTTTTACCCTGTCCCTAAGGTTTGGAAACGTCTTTTCCACCTCATAGGTTGTGAACTACTGAGCATTTTCCATTCTACGTATGTATTCACAGATTTTCTAACTCTTCTCCTCTAATTGTTTCTTACATGGGGCGTGGTTATTTCAGGCCATTGTTCTGAATGAGAGTGGGAATTTTTTGTGTGTAGCACATATTTGCATACACATTGGATTCATTTTCCAATTTTCCATTCGAAATACTGAATCCCTGACACGAACCCATACCCTACTAGACTCTGACTACTAATTCTAATATGATGCAGAAAAGTAACACAAACAGAATTGAAATACAAGCAGTTCAGACGAGGCATGGTGTATAGTTGATCTTGCCTTTTTCATGATAAATGTTAGGTGTTATAAATCCAGTCTATTTTTAATTGAAATAGATCTCCATGTGTTTTTAAAGTTAACAAATATGTGAATTCCTGTCTCCCTTTGTCTGTAGCCTATTCAGCAATGTATTTTTATATGCACATATCAAATCCTACCTGGTGTCACACCTACATTCTTGTGAGGTGACTGACTTGGGAGATACAATTTGTGAGAAGACATCATTCCTCCTAAACGCTGTTGGAACTGAAAATTCAAATAATGGGTGAGCTTCCTAGTAGAACAACATTATACATAAATCCCTGTTAAGAAAATTGAATATTTTTGGATCTGTGATTGATGTATATTTCATGGTGAATTTCGATTTGCATATATGTTGCTACATTTTAATATCTGTGTGTGTGTGTGTGTGTGTATACACACACACACCCACACACTCTCCAGATTTTTCAAAATATGAAATATATGTATCTTATTTACACTCCCTAAATTCATTTATGTTCAAGTATGTGGATTTAAAATCAACTTTTCACAAGATTTTTCGCAGAAATATTTATCCACCTGAAATACATATTTGTTTCCTAGTACTGAAAACTAACTTCAGTGAATGGTACATACAAATCCTGTTGATAGCCACAGCCAAGATTCTCCAGTAAGGACCATATGTAGTTTTGAACAACCAAAGGCAGGCATGGTCCCTAAGCCACATGCTTGTTGTTTAAACAGAGAGGGGGAGATGTTGAGAGCCACAGCCAAAGGGGCCCCAGGAAACCTCCAACTGCCAGCAAACTTCCAGCTGCCGGCTGATGATTGGCTCACAGGGGCCCCAGCAACATCTAGCTCATTGGCTCCTCTGTGGTGATGCTCACTGCAGATGCTCATTGAGCTGTTTCCCCGCCCATTCAGACTGCCAGTGGATGATTGGCTCACAGAGGCCCCAGCAACATCTAGCTGATTGGCTCCTCTGTGGTGATGCTCAATGGGATGTTTCCTTGCCCTTTCAGACAACGGAGCTGCTCATTGGTGGACTTTTTTGGCTCCGCCCATGTGACCCAGCCAATCGGCCTCAAAAGGAGGAGGCTTGTGGTTGAGGGAGAGGCTTGTGGGAAGACTGTGGTGGCAGTTGGGCTCTGAGGGTTTTTCCTGAGAAGCTGTTTTGTTTGGTTTGTGTGGTTCTAAAAATAAAGTTCGTTTCTTTTGACAGTTGGCTCCTGAATTGTGCCCAGCCAGACTGATGATAATCATGTAAAATGTTGATTTTAAATCCACATACATGAACTTGAATGAATTTAGGGAGTGTATAATAAGACACATTTATTTCATATTTTGGAAAATCTGGAAAATCTTGTGAATATATATATATATATATATATATATATATATATATATATATATAAATATATAAATATATATATATATATACATACATATATATAAATATATATATATATATATATATATATATATATATATATATACATACATATATATACATATACACACACACACAACAATAAAATGTAGCAATATATATGCCAATCAAAATTTATCATGAAATATATATCATCCACATATCTAAAAATATTCATTTTACTGAACATGGATTTATGTATGATGTTGTTCACTAGGAAGCTCACCCATAGGTTGAATTTTCAGTTCCATCAGTATTTAGGGGAAGTTATCTATTCTCATAATTTGTATATTCCAAAGTCAGTGAGCTCACAAGAATGTACGTGTGTTACCAGGTAGGAGTCTATATATGCATAAAAATATACATGTTCTAAAGAGGCTACAGAGAAAAGGAGACAGGAATTTACATATGTTTTAACTTTGAAAACTCATGGAGAAATTTTACAATGAAAAGTTGACTAGATTCATAACACATATCCTTGATAAAGGAGAAGGAAAATCCAAGTATACACCATGCCTCCTACAAAAGGCCTGTATTTCTATTCTGTTAGGTTTCTTTTTCTCCATCATTTTAGGATAAGTAGTCAGAGTCTAGTAGGGTATGGGTTAGTGTCGGGAATTCAGTATTTCAAATGGAAAATAGGATAATGTATCCAATGTGTATGCAAATATGTGCTACGCAATAATCTTCCCACTCTCACCTAGAACAATGCCTTGACATTACCTTTGCCCCAAGTGAGACACAATTAGAGGAGAAGAGTAAGAAAATCTGTGAATACATATCTGGAATGGAAAATTCTCAGGAGTTCTCAACCTGGGAGCAGGTAGAGGAGTTTCCAGAAGTAAGGAACTGGGTAAACACTCCACAACCATGGATGTCTGCTGGAAAAAAGACTTCTGGAGAAACTGCCTCTGAGGTGTGGCACTTGAAATATATGTTGTTGTCAGTAGCTTTGTCTTCATTTGTAGTGAAACCATCAAAGCTGGGTCTGAATCTATGTGACCTGGAGAACATGGTTTCTTATTTTCCAGTGAACCTGAGGCAGCAGTGCTGATTTTTCTCTTTGTAGGTAAACAGAGGCCACTGGGCCAAAGTGTCTAACTGTGTGGATGATGAAGCCATTTAGTCATCCTTCAATTTTCATGGTGTTTCTTGGTGCTGAACTGGGAGTTTGGTATTTGCTTCAAGAAATACAAGGAGTTCAACTGGGACATAGTGTTGGAGGGAGTTCTGTGACATGTGGTGGGTCAGAGTCTCCAGGAGAACGCACCAATCCGGCTTCTATCCCACATAGCTTGCCCCCTTGACCATAGCAACCTGATTCTGAACATTGCCCTGAAACCTCTCCATATAACAAGATGCCTTTGCATATAAGGGTCTGCTGGGTGCACCATGTCAGCTAAAAGCCATTTGGAAATCAATGGCAGATCCACATGGCACCACCATAAATATTTTATCACACACCTGCACACCACAGTTCTGGGCCAAATACTCCGCAGTCTCCATCTAACCGGCATCTCTGTTCTACACCACTTTCATTATACCCAATCAATCAAGGCACTGTCTGGTACACTAATGATGAGCAACAGAACATCAAAGGTTCTCCAGTGCCACCTCATCATGCGAATTTCAAAAATTTCATGGTATTTATCTAGCCATTTTACAAGGATGAAGTTGGAGGCATTATTTGTTTCAATTCTTTCAGGAATTATTCAATGTTGAGGAAGCTCATTTCAAGGAATGTTCTGGAGAACTCTCACAGGCAAGGCTTTCCAAAGAGTGGCCAAATAGTCACATGAAGCCAGGCCAATTGAGGTCTACAATGTGAGGTCCATGTGTGTTTTGACTCTCAACTATGTCTGGCAAGTATTTCAAAATAATATCATATGATATTCTGTCTGAGATTCCCAGTGCTCTGTGGAAAGCCACCCCGGGCCTAGATCTCAGTTTCAACGGGCGACTCTCATGGGTGGCCGCCTAAAATCCCAACACAAATCATGGCAATACTTCTCTGAGGTAAGTTCCAGAACTCAGTCTCTAAGGGGAATCACACCAGAGTTCAAGCCCTGGTGGACCCAGTCATCTCTTCCGACTGCCACATGAATGACCACAAGGAAAACTAAAAAACTCCCAAATGGCCCTCATCTTCTTCCATATAGACGCTCATCATAACCTCTGGCTTGACGTTTCCTTGAGGGGCACAGCCCAAGACAGTGTCCAAAATAATCTCCCTTTCCTCTCATTTGCCTAAGGTCAAGGTGGCCTGGAGACCCATTCTGTGAATCAGGAGTGATCAAATAACCCTGACTTTAGTACTGCTCTGCTTCTCTAATTTGAGGCCTACTGTCTGTGGAGTATAGATTCTTGATGTGAATTGGAGTAATGAAAAAAACCAATAACCCATTGGCTACCCTCTGCAGGGTTTTGCAGAACTCATTTGACCCAATAAATCCCTATTCTCATTTTATGGAGGTCAGGAACCTTACAGAGGAAGGTGAGAGACTTCATCCTCAATGAATGCTTTTTGGGCCATTTTGGTTTTTGATGTGCCTTCTGGAATGTTACATATGTTTTTTTTTTTTTTTTTTTTTGGTTTTAGTGCCTTCTGGAATGTTACATAATTTTTTTCTTTAGACATTATTGCCAGAGTTCCTATCTTCATCCCAGTTCAGGTGAAATCAAAGATAATTCCAATCTACAGCTTCTGCAATAGCCATCCCTGTACTGCTTGCAGAACTTGCCTGGACACATGTGAACTCACCTAAATGCATTGTGAACTATCTGTTGGTGCAGCAACTTGTCGTAGTGTTGGGGTATATTTGCTGATGATGTCATCGGTGGTACAATTTTTCCAAAAGGAGCCGTCAATTGGCTTGGTGTATCTTCCTCCCTTCTGCGTGTCATGATCGTCCAGCTAAAATTTGGGGGGCCAACAGAGGTGAGGCAAAGAACCTCACCCACCCCCGCTGGTACAAAGACCTCTCCACAGGTGTGGCTCTATACTGGACGGGTAGTCAGTGACGGGTAAGATCCAATTGCAATGGTACCAACTTAACGGGTAAAGACCATATGTACTATTGGACAACCTAAGGCAGGCACGGTCCCTAAGCCACATGCGTGTTGTTTAAACAGAGAGGGGAAGATGTTGAGAGCCACAGCCGAAGGGGCCCCAGCAAAATTCCTGCTGCCAGCAAACTTCCAGCTGCCGGCTGATGATTGGCTCACAGCGGCCCCAGCAACAACTAGCTGATTGGCTCCTCTGCGGTGATGCTCAATGGGCTGTTTCCCTGCCCTTTCAGACCACAAAACTGCTCATTGGGGGACTTTTTTTGACTTTGCCCACATGACCCAGCCAATCAGCCTCAAGAGCAGGAGGATTGTGGGAGGCGGAGAGAGGCTCATGTGGGAGGGAGAGGTTTTGGGAAGCCAGTGGTGGCAGTTGGGGCTCTGAAGGTTTTTCCTGAGAGGCTGTTTTGTTTGGCGTGTGTGGTTCTAAAAATAAAGTTCGTTTCTTTTGGCAAGTGGCTCCTGATTGTGCCCAGCAAGACTGCGGCATTATCCTAATATTTCTACAATAACTGACCCAGTTTAACATCAATGCAAGTAGATTCCTGTGGGAGAGGACATGATGTGTATTTTGACGTTCATTTTTATGTAACAGTGGTACATTACTATTTCTTCAGTTTATGCACATCATAGGATATATATTTGATCCACAAGTTCACAAATATATAGGCATTTGTTTCACTTTCAATCACTTTCTGCTTCAAAACACATGTATTCCTCCAGGTTTCTTGACTGGTCTTTTCATGAGACTTCTTTCCAAACACATTATTTCCGATTTCCATAATCACTTTTGAAGCAAAACTCACACATTCTTCATGAAAAACCATAATGCTGATATAACCATTAGATATATTACTGGTTGGAATGGAGGATTGTATATCAATGTAAGATTTTCTGTATATTTTCAGATATCAATTCAATCCATTATTTAAAGTTAGAACCAGTTATAATATTTATTTACAGTATGGTCTATTCATGCATTATTTCTATAATTATAGACACAGTGTACACCATTTTTACCACCAAAAATAATTTATACGTCTTCAAAATATTGCTCCCAGAAATGGTGGAAGAAATACTCATGTCACCTGATCTACATATACATTTTACCACAGTAGTATTCTGCACACAGAAAGAAGAGGTCAAACTTATGTTTGTACCAAAGCCTAAATGAAAAGTGAGCATGGATTACGGAAAACATCCATGTCCATGTTGCCTAATGCTCTCAAAAGTTCATCCTATTGGTGACTACATGTTTGTTTCTTCCTAAGATTATATATTCAAACTCAAGCCTGTTGAAAATGTATAATTCTATCACTCACTTTATACTTTGCCTGATATCCTAATGTCAATTGATATCTGCATTCCTACTGTTTTCCCCAGTTCATCCTTTTGACAGACTCTCCACATGTGCTGACAATTACATTCACTCTATCCGAAACCCTACAGCTAAAGATCTTTTTATCCAAATCCTATACTCACTCTTCTTTCAAAACCTACCAACTATCTTACTAATCCTACAAATTATCCCTTTTTGACTGGATGTTCTCTTCAACATTCAATAAACCAAGGTACAAGTAATTATGCCATTGTATATCGATTTATCTGAGACATCTGTGCAGAATATAATTCAAAGCTAAGAATCCCAGCTAAGGGTCCAATGCAATTCTGGGCTTCAAATATTACCTAGATGTCTGTTTTCATACTTATAATTCACTTATATTCTTATAAATATCGCACGTTCCCAATACCATAATTCATCCCGCAGAATGATTCCTAACCCAAATGGAACATGTTATTAACCCTGACCATACACTGTTCTCTCAATCTAACTTTACTGAAGAGCAGGGACAGAGTTGGTCTTTCAATACAGAAATTAGGGGATCTTCCACTTGCTGAGAACCTCCAAGGTCATTAAAGAAATGATCCCAGGATTAAATGTAGGCAGCTATGAATGACGTCAGAGAGCAAAAGTTATCTTCCATGACAAACAACCTGGTTAGCATGAAGGGATGTGTCTGAATCAACATTTCTTTTCTTAATGTATAGAAGATGGACCAAACCACGCCTATCTGGAGAGCTTTTTTTGGGTGCCTATGGTTGATATACCATGCAAAATTTTGAAAGTTTCACTGGAAGTAGGGGCAGCCTCCAACTCATTGGACTCTTGGAAGCAACTGTTAGGACAAATTGGTTGCCAAGGCAGTAACCTGATTCAGTTCCTGAAGGAAGTGACCTACGTCACTTCCTTGGTGAAGGAATTCTCTGAACTTGGGATCCATGAAGACAGGCACCCAGAGCCAGTCCCAGTCCCAGTCCCAGTGGGCTCACTTGTTCGGTTTTACCAAGGACAGGGTCAGTCTTTCTTGGTACCTACCTATGTGAGGATAGCCAAAGGCCAGGAGAGCTCTGAAGAGGGACTTTTTCTGAGAAAGCAGGTAGTGGCTCACCGCTGGCTCCTGACAACTTCACAGAGTTGGCCAAGGAGACCAGATCTGAGTCAGGACAGGACATTTCGGGAGAACATTGTATGGCCCACCAGTCAGAGGACACTCTGGATACTCACAGACCTACTTGGGGGAAGGAGGTGCCTTTGTGGGAGTGGTTGTGGTTTTGTGGTTTTGTCACATGTTCTGAGAATAGGTAGAAAATGCGGTTTGTTTGGTTTGGATTGCACTGTTTCTAGTAAGTCGTTTGACATGTGAGTGTTTCTATGTCTGTGTATCCCACTGTGTCTGTGGTTGTAGACATTAGAAAAGAGAATGAATTAATGGATGTGTCCTGTCTAGTAGAAAGCTTCCCAGCATTCATCCTGCCCAATTGATTAATGGACTGCGGCTTGCCTTCTGGATGGGCAAAACCTTCTATCTTCCTAAGATCCTATTTTCTTCCTGAATTCTGGCCACTCTCCAGAATAGGCTCATGGTTTTGTGTCCAAGATATATACCACCTCCAAGCTCTGTGACATGGCCATGTACTTGATAGCTGAAGTGAATGTCAAGCATCTCAGAAAACTCAGATATCAGTGTGACCAGGAAAGTCTCAGTGGAGAAACCCTGCTTTGTGTCTTTTGCTTACCTGTTCTTCTGTTGCCCTAAATGAATGGACTGTGGCTTGTCTTATAGATGGGCAACACCTACTATCTTCCTAAGTTCCTGTTTTCTTCCTGAATTGTGGGCACTCTCCAGAATAGACTGATGGTTTTGTGTCCAAAATATGTACCACCTCCAAGCTCTGTGACATGACCATGTACTTGATAGCTAAAGTGAATGGGGAGCATCTCAGAAAACTCAGATATCAGTGTGACCAGGAAAGTCTCAGTGGAGAAACCCTGCTTTGGGTCTTTTGCTTACCTGTTTTTCTGTTGCCCTAAATGTCAGGAAGGTCTTTGCCTCTGGCCACCCCTTTGTGAAGCCTGAAGAAAACAGTTTTCAAATGAAAATGAATGGGCATCACCTGTTGCTCTTTGCTTAATTGCTTTGTAAAAGGATGTGTCTGAATCAGCCTCTTGGTTCTGTGTGAGGTTGTGGCTTAGATTCTCAGCACCTGATGCATCTAAAGATAGATTCCATGTGTGCACTCAAAACAGAAATGGCAAATGAGTCTCTTGCCTTCCTCTATTAGATTCCTGACTTTCATCAAGTAAGAATCAGGATCCTTTAGTTCAAATGAGTTCTTTGAACCCCTGCAGAAGTGCTTGGGTTTGCTGATGACTCCAAATCACATAAAGAATCTATACCTGACAGTCAGTAGGCCTCAAATTGGAAAAGCAGAACAGTATTAACTACATCCCTATTTGATCAGTTCTGGTTCACAGGAAGGGTGTGTAGGCCACCCTGACTTTCGGCAAATTAGGGGCAAGGGAGCTTATTTTGGACGGTGTCTTGGTCTGCGCCCCTCATGGAAACCTCCAGCGAGAGGTTATGATGAGTGTCTATATGGAAAAACATGAGGGCCATGTGGGAGTGTTTTGGTTTTCATTGTTGTCATTTGTGTGGCGGTGGGAAAAGATGACTGCGTCCACCTGGGTTTCAACTCTTGTGGGATTTCCCTTGGAGACTGAGTTCTGAAACTGACCTTAGAGAAGTATTGCCATGAATTGTGTTGGGATTTTCGGAGGCCACACATGAGAGTCACCCTTGGAAACTGAGATCTAGGCCCAGGGTGGCTTTCCACAGAGCACTGGGAATCTCAGCGAGGATATCACTTGATTATATTCTGAAAAACTTGGAAGCAATAGTTGAGAGTCAAAACACACATGGACCTCACATTGTAGACCTCAATGTGGCTGGCTTTATGTGACATTGGGCCACTCTTTCGGAGGACTTGCCTGTGAGAGTTCTCTAGAGCTTCCATTGAAATGAGCTTCCTCAACATTTAATGGTTCCTGAATGAATTGAAACCCACAGTACCTCCAACTTCATCCTTGAAAAATGGCTAGAAAATACCATGAAATTTTTGAAATTTCCATGACCAGCTGGCACTGGAAATCCATTTGATGTCCTGGTGCTTATCATGAGTATACAAGACAGTGTCTGGTTTGACTGAGTTTCATGATAATGGTGTAGAAAAGAGATGCCAGTAAGTTGGAGCCTGCTGAGTAGTGGGCCAAGAGCAGTAGAGTGTAGGTGTGTGAAAAAACATCTGTGGTGCGGCCACGTGGATCTGCCATTGGCTTAGAAATGGTTTGTGACTGACATGTGCAGCTAGCAGACCTTTGGATGTAAAGGCATCTTGTTGAATGGAGAGGTTTCAGGGCAATGTTCAGAATCATATTGCTATGGTCAAGGGGGCAACTATGTGTGATAGAAGCCTGCTTGGTACATTCTCCTGCCGATCCTGACCACAACATGTGACAGAACTCCCTGCAGCACTGTATCGCAGTTAAACTCCTTTATTTCGTAAAGTAAATACCAAACTTTCAGTGCAGCATCAAATAACATGACGAAATGTGAAGGATGATCAAATGGCTTCACAGTCCACACGGGGAGACACATAGACCCCAGTAGCCCCAGTTTGCCTACAAAGAGAGAATTCAGCACTGCTGCCTCGTGTTTATAGGAAAATAAAAAACCATGTTCTTCAGGTCACATAGATGCAGACTCAGCTTTGATGGTCTCACTACAAAGGAAGCTAAAGCTCCTGACAACAACATATATTTCAAGTGCCCAACCTCAGAGGCATTTTCTCAAGAAGTCTTAAGGCCGACACAGCTCCATGTTTGTGGTATTTACCCTGTGCCTTACTTTTGGAAACTCCTCTACCACCTTCAAGGTTGTGAACTCCTGAGCATTTTCCATTCCAGATATTTATTATGAACTCAAACAACAACAAGTGCTGGTGAGGATGTGGAGAAAAGGGTAAACTTGTACATTGCTGGTGGGACTGCAAATTGGTGCAGCCAAATTGGAAAGCAGTATGGAGATTTCTTGTAGAACTGGGAATGGAACCACCATTTGACCCAGGTATTCCCCTTCTCAGTCTATTCCCTAAAGACCTAAAAAAAATGCTACAGGGACACTGATACATTGATGTTCATAGCAGCACAATTTACAATAGCAAGACTGTGGAACCAACCTAGATGCACTTCCATAGATGAATGGATAAAAAATGTGGCATTTATACACAATGGAATATTACTCTGCATTAAAAAATGACAAAATGATATAACTTGCAGAGAAATGGATGGCATTAGAGCAGATTATGCTAAGTGAAGCTAGCCAATCCGTAAAACCAAATGCCAAATGTCTTTATTGATATAAAGAGAGTAACTAAGAACAGAGTAGGGACGAATAGAATTAGAAGAAAATTAACATTAAACAGGGATGAGAGGAGGAAGGGAAAGGGAGAGAGAGGGGAAATTGCATGGAAATAAAAGGAGACCCTCAGGGTTATATAAATTACATACAAGAGGAGGTGAGGGAAAGGAAAAAATTATACAAGGGGAGAAATGAATTACAGTAAAGAGGTAGAGAGAGAAGAGGGGAGGGGAGGTAAGGGGAGGGGGATAGTAGAGGTTAGGAAAGGCAGCAGAATACGACAGACACTAGTATGGCAATATGTAAATCAATGGATGTGTAACTGATGTGATTCTGCAATCTGTTTACGGGGTAAAAATGGGAGTTCATTACCTACTTGAAACACAGTGTGGAATATGATATATCAAGAACTATGTAATGTTTTGAACAAGCATAAATAAAAATTAAAAAAAAAGAAAACTAACTTTGGTGAATGGTGCAAAGAAATCCTAATATTTCTACAGTAACTGACACAGTTTAACATCAATGCGAGTAGATTCCTGTGGGACATGATGTGTATTTTGATGTTCATTTTTATTCAACACTGGTACATTACTATTTCTTCAGTTTATTCACATCATATTATAATATTTCATCCACAAGTAAGCAAATTTATCGTCATTTTTTTCAATTTCAATCACTTCCTTCTTCAGAACTCATGAATTCCTCGGTGTTCCTTGACTGGTCTTTTCATGAGACTTCTTTCCAAACACATTATTTTCGATTTCCATAATCACTTTTGAAGCAAAACTCACACAAACTTCATGATAAACCGTAACCTAATATTAACGTTAGGTGTATAACTGGTTGTCATTAATGATTGCATATCAATATAAGATTTCTTATATATTTTCAGATATCAATTCAATCCATTACTTAAAGTGGAACAAGTTATATTATTTATTGAAATTAAGGTCTATTCATGCATTATCTGTATATTCATAGAAACAGGGTACACCTCTTTTTACCCCCAATGCTAATTTATACGTCTTCAAAATACTGCTCCTAGAAATGGTGGAAGAAATAATCATGTCATCTGATCTACATACACATTTTATCACAGTAATATTCTGGAAACAAAATGCAACGGTCCCACTTAGGATTGTACCAAAGTCTAAATGGAAAGTGAACATGGATTACTAACAACATAGATGTCCATGTTGCCTAATGCTCTCAAATGTCAATCCTATTGGTGACCTACATATTTGTTTCTTCCTAAGATTTGATATTCAATCTCAACCCTGTTGAAAATGTCTTATCCTATCACTCACTTTATACTTTGCCTGATTTCCTAATGTCTCTATTGATATCTGCTTTTCTACAAATTTTCCCCATTTCATCATTGTGTCTGATTTCTTCATATGTGCTGACATTTATATTCACTCACTGCCCGAAAAAAAATTGCTAAAGAACTTTTGTTACATATCCTATACTAACTCTACTTGCTAAACATAACGACTATCTTCTTAATCCTACCGACAATCCCTTTTGACTGGATGTTCTCTTCAGCATTCAATCATCCAAGGTTCAAGTTCCTCTGCCATTGTATATCCATTTATTTGAGACATATGTGCACAATTCAAAGCTAAATATCCCAATCAACTGCCCAAAGCCCTTCTGGGATTCAAATCTTACTTTAATTTCTGTTTTCATACATATATTTAACCTCGATATTCTTATAAATATCACAGGTTCCCAATACCATTATTCATCCAGCAGAATGATTCCTAACCCAAATCGAACATGAAATTAACCCTAACCATACACTGTTCACTCAATCTAACTTTACAGAAGAGCAGAGACAGATTGTTCTTACAATACAGGAATGTAGGGGATGCTCCACCTGTTAAGAACCTCAAAGGTCCATGCAGAAATGATCCCTGGAGAAGATGTAGGCAGCAATGAAGGACCTGAGAGACAAAAAGTCATTTTCCATGGCAAACAACCTGGTCAGGATGAAGGGTTGTGTCTGAATCAGCCTCTCTCTTCTTAATGTAGAGAAGATGGAGCAAACCAGGCTTGTGTGGAGAGCTGTTCCCGGGTGCCTAAGGTTGATATACCATTCTAAGTTGTGAAAGTGTCAAAGGAAGTAGGGGCAGCCTCCATCTCATGGGACCCTTGGAAGCAACTGTTAGACAAAGTGGTTGCCAAGGCAGTGACCTCATTCAGTTCTTGAAGGAAGTGACCTACCTCACTTCCTTGTTGATGGAACTTTCTGAACTTGGGACCAAGGAAACCAAGCACCAGAGCCAGTCCCAGTCCCAGTCCAAGTGGTCTCATTTGTTTGGAATCACCAAGGACAGAGTCAGTCTTCTTGGTACTGACTGATGTGAGGATGGCCAAATGCCAGGAAAGATCTGAACACGGGCCTTTCCTGACTAAGTATGTAGTGGCTCACCCCTGGCTCCTGACTGCTTCACAGAGTTGGACAAGGAGACAAGATCTGAGACAGGACAGACCATTAACGGGGAACATAGTATGGCAAACCTGTCAGAGGACACTCCGGATAATCACAGCCCTACTTTGGGGAAGGAGGTGTCTTTTTGAGTGTGGGTGTGTGGTTTTGTCTCTGTTCTGAGAATAGGTAGAAAAGGAGGTTTCTTTGGTTTGGAGTGAACTGTTTCTAGTAAGTCGTTTTACATGGTGAGTGTTTCTATTTCTGTGTATCCCACTGTGTCCGTGGTTGTATACATTATAAAAGAGAATGCATCAATGCATGTGTCCTCTTTAGTAGAAAGCTTTCCAGTATTCATCCTGCCCATTTAATGAATGGAGCGTGGTTTCCATATCGATAGGAAACACCTACTACCTTTTTAAGTCCCTGTTTTCTTTCTGAATTCTGACAACTCTTAAGAATAGGCTCTTGGGTTTGTGTCCAAGATATGTACCACCTCCAATCTCTGTCACATGGCCATGTACTGGATATCTGAAGGGAATGGCCAACATCTCAGAAAACTCAGATATCAGTGTGACCAGAAAAGTCTCAGTGGAGAAACCCTGCTTTGGCTCTTTTGCTAACCTATTGTTCTGTTGCCCTGAATCTCAGGATGTCTTTGCCTCTGGCCACCCCTTTGGGAAGCCTGAGGAAAACATTTTTTCAAAAGGAAATGAAGGGCATCACCTGTGGCTCTTTGCTTAATTGCTTTGAAAAAAGATGTGTCTGAATCAGCCTCTTGGCCCTGTGTGAGGCTGTGGCTTAGATTCTCAGCACCTGATGGATCAAAAGAAAGGTCCCATGTGTGCATCCAAAACCAAAATGGCAAATATTCACTCATTGTGAATGAATTCTTTTACCTTCCTCTGTTAGGATCCTGAATTCCATCAAGGGAGAATAGGAATCCTTTGGGCCAAATGAGTTCTTCAAATCTCTGCAGAGGGGCTTGTGTTTTCTCATGACTCAAATTCACATAAAGAATCTAAACCACAGAGTCAGAAGGCCTCAAATTGAAAAAGCTGAGCAGTATTAATGTCAGGCCTATTTGATCACTCCTGGTTTACAGGAAGTGTGTCCAGGCCACCTTGGTGTTAGACAAATGAGGGGAACAGGACCTTAATTTGGACACTGACTTGGGCTGTGGACCTCATTGAAAACTCCAGCCAGACGTTATAAGGAGTGTCTATATGGAAGAAGATGAGGACCATGTGGGAGTGTTTTGGTTTTAATTGTGGTCATTTGTGTGGCGGTTGGAAGAGATGACTGTTCCACTGGGCTTGAACTCTGGTGTGATTCCCCTTAGAGACTGAGTTCTTTAACTGACCTCAGAGAAGTATTGCCATGAATTGTGTTGGGATTTTAGGAGGCCACACATGAGAGTCGCCCTTGGAACCTGAGATCTAGGCCCAGGTTGGATTTCCACAGAACACTGGGAATTTCAGCCCGGATATTACATACAATTTTTCTTAAAGACTTGGCAGCCATATTTGAGTTTAAAACACACATGGACTTCACATTGTAGATCTCAATGGGCCTGGCTTCATGTGACATTTTGGCCACCCTTAGGGAAACCATGCCTGTGAGAGTGCTCCAGTGCTTTCATTGAAATTAGCTTCTTCACCATTTAATGGTTCCTGAATTAATTGAAGCCCTCAGAGCCGCAAACTTCATCCGTGAAAAATGGCTAGAAAATTACCATGAAATTTTTGATATTTTCATGTTCAGCTGGCACTGAAAAAACTTTGGATGTCCTGTTTCTGATCCTGAGTGTACCAGACACTGCCTTGATTGACTTTGTTTCATGAAAATGGTGTAGAACAGATATGCCAGTAAGTTGGAGCCTGGTGAGTAGTTGGCCTAGAGCAGTGGTATGCAATTGTCTGATAAAACATCTGTGTTGCGTCCATGTGGATCAGCCATTGGCTTCCAAATGGCTTGTGACTGACATGGTGCAGCCAGCAGACCCATATATGTAAAGGCATCTTGTTATATGGAGAGGATTCACTGCAATGTTCAGAATCATATTGCTATTCTCAAGGGGGCAATCTACGTGGGATAGAACCTTGGTTGGTGCATTCTCCTGAAGACCCTGACTCACCATACCTTAAAGAACTCCCTCCACCACTCTGTCCCATTTTAACTCCTTGTATTTCTTGAATTAAATACCAAACTCCCAGTGGAGCAGCGAGAAACACCACGAAAAGTGGAGGATGACCAATTGGCTTCACAGTCCACACTGAAAGACACTTAGACCCCAGTGTCCATAGTTTACCTACAAAGAGAGAATTCAGCACCGCTGCCTCATGTTCATTGGATAATAAGAAACCATGTCCTCCAAGTAACATAGATGCAGACCCAGCTTTGATGGTCTCTCTACAAAGGAACTAAATCTCCTCAGAACATCAAATATTTCAAGTGCCCACCCTTAGAGGCAGTTTCTCAAAAAGCATTTAGGCCAGCAGAGCTGCATGTTTGTGGAATGTTTACCCTGTCCCTTACTTTTAGAATCTTCTCTACCACCTCCAAAGTTGTAAACTCCTGAGAATTCTCCATTCCAGATATATTCACAGATTTTCTAGCTCTTATCCTCTAATTGTGTCCTACTTGAGAAGAATGTAATGTCAAGGCATTGTTCTGGATGAAAGTGGGAAGATTTTTGTGTAGCACATATTTGCATACACATTGGATTCAATTTCCTATTTTCCATTAGAAATGCTGAATCCCTGAAACTAACATATACCCTATTAGACTCTGACTACTAATCCTAATATGATGGAGAAAAATAACACAAACAGAATAGAAATACAGGCAGTTTAGAGGAGGTATGTTTTATAGTTGGAGTTGCCTTTTGCATGGTATAGTGTAGCAGTTATAAATCTAGTCAATTATTTGTTGAAATAGTTCTCCATGCGTTTTTTAAGTTAACAAATAAGTGAATTCCTGTCCCCCTTTCTCTGTAGCCTATTCAGCACACGTATTTTTATATCCACATATAGAATCCTACCTGGTACCACACGTACATTCTTGTGAGGTGGCTGACGTGGCAGATACAAATTGGAAGAAGAGATCACTCCTCCTAAACGCTGCTTGAACTGATAATTCAAATGTGTGTGAGCTTCCTAGTTGAACAACATTATACATAAATCCATGTTCAGTAAAATGAATATATTTGGATCTGTGAATGATATACATTTCATGGTGAATTTCGTTTGGCATATATATTGCAATTTTTAATGTCTCTCTCTTTGTCTGTATATATATATATATATATATATATATATATATATATATATATATATATATATATATATATACATACATGCTCAAGATTTTTCAAAACATGAAATATGTGTCTTATTACACACTTCCTAAATTCATTCATATTTATGTTGTGGATTTATAATCAACTTTTCACAAGATTATTCTCAGAAATATTCATCCACCTGAAATACGTATTTGTTTCTTTGTACTGTTTCCACCCCAGATATGCATTCACGGATTTTCAAACTCTTCTACTCTAATTGTGTCTTACTTGGGGTGAAGGTAATGTAAAGGCATTGTTCTGGATGAGAGTGGGAAGATAATTGTGTAGCATATATTTTATACACGTTGGATTCATTTTCCTATATTCCATTGAAAATACTGAATCCCTGACAATAACGCATACCCTACTATACTTTGTCTACTAATCCAAATATGATGGAGAAAAACAACCCAAACAGAATAGAAATACAAGCAGTTCAGAGGAGGCATGGGGTATAGTTGGACTTGCCATTTGCATGATAAATGGTAGGTGTTATAAATCTAGTCAATTTTTAATTGAAATAGTTCTCCATGTGTTGTTAAAGTTAACAAATATGTAAATTCCTCTCTGCCTATCTGTAGCCTATTCAGCACATGAATTTTTATATGCTTATATAGAATACCTGGTATCACACGTTCATTTTTGTGAGGTGACTGACTTGGCAGATACAACTTGTGAGAAGAGATCACTCCTCTAAACGCTGTTGGAACTGAAAATTCAAACTATGGGTGAGCTTTCTAGTAGAACAACATTATACATAAATCCTTGTTCAGTAAAATAAATATTTTTGCATCTGTGGATGCTATATATTTTATGATGAACTTCGATTGGCATATATATTCCTACATTTTAATGTCTGTGTGTGTGTTTTGTGTGTGTGTGTGTGTGAGTGTATATATATATATACATATATATAATTATATGTGTATATATATACACATATATATAATTATGAATATATATATATATATATATATATATATATATATATATATATACACTGACTTAATTTTTAAAATATGAAATATATGTATCTTAAATACACTCCCTAAGTTCATTCATGTTCAAAAATGTGGATTTATAATAAACTTTTCACAAAATTATTCTCAGAAATATTCATCCACCTGAAATACACATTTGTTTCATAGTTCTGAAAACTAACTTCAGTAAATGGTGCTTACAAATACTAATATTTGTACATTAGCTGACCCAGATTAACATCAATCAAGTAGATTCGTATGGGACATGATGTGTATTCTGACGTTTATTTTCATTCAACACTGGTACATTACTATTGCTTCAGTTTTTACAAATCATAGGAAATATATATTTCATCCACAAGTTCACAAATTTATACGCATTTGTTTCACAATCACTTCCTGCTTCATAAAACATGTATTCCTCCAGGTTTTTTGACTGGTCTTTTCATGAGACTTCTTTCCAAACACATTATTTTCGATTTCCATAATCACTTTTGAAGCAAAACTCACACACCCTTCATGATAAACCATAAACTTAATGTGGCCATTAGATATTTCACTGGTTGGAATGAATGTTTGTATGTCAATATAAGATTTCCTGTATTTTTTCAGATATAATTTCAATCCATTATTTAAAGTCAGAACGAGATATATTATTTATTCACAGTATGGTCTATTCATGCATTATCTCTATATGCACAGACATAGGGTACACCTCTTTTTACCCCCATTACTAATTTATACGTCTTGAATATGTTGCTGCCAGAAATGGTGGAAGAAATAGTCATGTCACCTGATCTAAATGTACGTTTTATCACAGTAATATTCTGAACAAAAAAAGCAAAGGTCACACTTAAGATTGTAGCAAAGACTAAATGAAAAGTGAGCATGGATTACTAAACATCCATGTCCAGGTTGCCTAATGCTGTCAAATGTCAATCCTATTGGTCACTACATATTTGTTTCTTTCTTAGATTATATATTCAAACTCAACCCTGTTGAAAATATCTAATCCTATCACTCACTTTATACTTTGCCTGATTTCGTAATGTCTCTATTGATATCAGCTTTCCTAACTATTTTCCCCAGTTCATCATTGTGACAGTCTCTTCACTTGTGCTGACATTAACATTCACTGTCTACCGGAAACCCTATTGCTAAACAACATTTGGTCCAAATCCTATACTCACTCTTCTTTCTAAACCTACTGAGAATCTTCCGAATCCTACCGACTATCCCTTTTGACTGGAAGTTCTCTTCTACATTTAATCATCCATGGTACAAGGACCTAAGCCATTGTATATCGATTTACCTGACACATCAGTGCAGAACATAATTCAAAGCTACGTATCCCAATCAAGGGCCCAATGCCCTTTTGGGCTTCATATCTTAGCTAGATTTCTGTTTTCATACTTATATTTCACCTATATATTCTTGTAAATATCGCAGTTTCCTAATACCATTATTCATTGCGCAGAAAGATTCCTAATCCAAATCGAACATGTTAGTTAACCTAACCATACACTGTTCAGTCAATTTAACTTTACAGAAGAGCAGGGATAGAGTTGGTCTTACAATACATGAATATAGGGGATCTTCCACATGCTGAGAAACTCAAAGGTCCATGCAGAAATGATTGCTGGAGAAGTTGTAAGCAGCTATGGAGGACCTAAGAGACCAAAAGTCATCCTCCATGGCAAACAACCTGGTCAGGATGAAGGGTTGTGTCTGAATCAGCTTCTCTCTTCTTAATGTAGAGAAGATGGACCAAACCAGGCCTGTGTGGAGAGCTGTTCCCAGGTGCCAATGGTTGATATACCAATCTAACTTGTGAAAGTGTCACAGGAAGTAGGGGCAGCCTCCATCTCATGGGACCCATGAAAGCAATTGTTAGGACAAAGTGGTTGCCACGGCAGTAACCTCATTCAGTTCCTGAATGAAGTGACCTACCCCTCTTCCTTGATGACGGATTTCTCTGAACTTAAGATCCAGGAAGCCAGGCACCCAGAGTCAGTCCCAGTTTCTTTCCCAGTGGGCTCAGTTGTTTGGAATAACCAAGGACAGAGTAAGTCTTCCTTGGTACCTACTGATGTGAGGATTGCCAAATGCCAGGAGAGCTCTGAAAAGGGGAATTTCCTGAGAAAGCAGGTAGTGGCTCACCACTGGCTCCTGAAAACTTCACAGTGTTGGCCAAGGATACCCGATCTGAGAAGGACAGGCCATTTCAAGGAAACATAGTATGGCCCATCAGTCAGAGTACATTCCAATTAGTCACAGACCTACTTGAATAAAGGAGGTGTCGTTGTGGGTGTGGTTGTGATTTTGTGGTTTAGTCTCATGTTCTGAGAATAGGTAAGAAAGGCGGTTTGTTTGTTTTGGAGTGGACTGTTTATAGTAAGTCATTTGACAAGGCGATTGTTTGTATGCCTGTGTATCCCACTGTGTCCGTGGTTGTAGACATTATAAAAGATAATGCATCAATGGATGTGTCCTGTCTAGTAGAAACCTTGCCAACATTCATCCTGCCCAATTTATGAGTGGACTGCAGGTTGCTTTAGGGACGGGCAACACCTACTATCTTCCGGAGTTCCTGTTTTCTTCCTGAATTCTGGCCACTCTTCAGAGCAGGCTCATGGTTTTCTGTCCAAGATATGTACCACCTCCAAGCTCTGTGACATTGCCATATAATGGATAGCTGAAGGGAATAGCAAGCATCTCAGAAAACTCAGATATCAGTGTGACAAAGAAAGTCTCAGTAGAAAAACCCTGCTTTGGGCCTTTTGCTTACCTATTTTTCTGTTGCTCTGAGTGTCAGGAAGGTCTTTGCCTCAGGCCACACCTTTGTGAACCCTGAAGAAAACAGTTTTCAAATGGAAATGAATGGGCATCACCTGTGGCTCTTTGCTTAATTGCTTTGGAAAAGGATGTGTCTGAATCAGCCTCTTGGCCCTGTGTGAGGCAGTGGCTTAGATTCTTAGCACCTGATGGATCAAAAGAAAGATCCCATGTGTCCATCCAAAACCAAAATGGCAAATATTCACTCATTGTGAATGAATTCTTTTACCTTCCTCTGTTAGGATCCTGAATTCCATCAAGGGAGAATAGGAATCCTTTGGGCCAAATGAGTTCTTCAAATCTCTGCAGAGGGGCTTGTGTTTTCTCATGACTCAAATTCACATAAAGAATCTAAACCACAGAGTCAGAAGGCCTCAAATTGAAAAAGCTGAGCAGTATTAATGTCAGGCCTATTTGATCACTCCTGGTTTACAGGAAGTGTGTCCAGGCCACCTTGGTGTTAGACAAATGAGGGGAACAGGACCTTAATTTGGACACTGACTTGGGCTGTGGACCTCATTGAAAACTCCAGCCAGACGTTATAAGGAGTGTCTATATGGAAGAAGATGAGGACCATGTGGGAGTGTTTTGGTTTTAATTGTGGTCATTTGTGTGGCGGTTGGAAGAGATGACTGTTCCACTGGGCTTGAACTCTGGTGTGATTCCCCTTAGAGACTGAGTTCTTTAACTGACCTCAGAGAAGTATTGCCATGAATTGTGTTGGGATTTTAGGAGGCCACACATGAGAGTCGCCCTTGGAACCTGAGATCTAGGCCCAGGTTGGATTTCCACAGAACACTGGGAATTTCAGCCCGGATATTACATACAATTTTTCTTAAAGACTTGGCAGCCATATTTGAGTTTAAAACACACATGGACTTCACATTGTAGATCTCAATGGGCCTGGCTTCATGTGACATTTTAGCCACCCTTAGGGAAACCATGCCTGTGAGAGTGCTCCAGTGCTTTCATTGAAATTAGCTTCTTCACCATTTAATGGTTCCTGAATTAATTGAAGTCCTCAGAGCCGCAAACTTCATCCGTGAAAAATGGCTAGAAAATTACCATGAAATTTTTGATATTTTCATGTTCAGCTGGCACTGAAAAAACTTTGGATGTCCTGTTTCTGATCCTGAGTATACCAGACACTGCCTTGATTGACTTTGTTTCATGAAAATGGTGTAGAACAGATATTCCAGTAAGTTGGAGCCTGGTGAGTAGTTGGCCTAGAGCAGTGGTATGCAATTGTCTGATAAAACATATGTGTTGTGGCCATGTGGATCAGCCATTGGCTTCCAAATGGCTTGTGACTGACATGGTGCAGCCAGCAGACCCATATATGTAAAGGCATCTTGTTATATGGAGAGGATTCACTGCAATGTTCAGAATCATATTGCTATTCTCAAGGGGGCAATCTACGTGGGATAGAACCTTGGTTGGTGCATTCTCCTGAAGACCCTGACTCACCACACCTTAAAGAACTCCCTCCACCACTCTGTCCCATTTTAACTCCTTGTATTTCTTGAAGCAAATACCAAACTCCCAGTGGAGCAGCGAGAAACACCAAGAAAAGTGGAGGATGACCAATTGGCTTCACAGTCCACACTGAAAGACACTTAGACCCCAGTGTCCATAGTTTACCTACAAAGAGAGAATTCAGCACCGCTGCCTCATGTTCATTGGATAATAAGAAACCATGTCCTCCAAGTAACATAGATGCAGACCCAGCTTTGATGGTCTCTCTACAAAGGAACTAAATCTCCTCAGAACATCAAATATTTCAAGTGCCCACCCTTAGAAGCAGTTTCTCAAAAAGTATGTAGGCCAGCAGAGCTGCATGTTTGTGGAATGTTTACCCTTTCCCTTACTTTTAGAATCTTCTCTACCACCTCCAAAGTTGTAAACTCCTGAGTATTCTCCATTCCAGATATATATTCACAGATTTTCTAACTCTTATCCTCTAATTGTGTCTTACTTGAGGAGAGTGTAATGTCAAGGCATTGTTCTGGATGAAAGTGGGAAGAATGTTGTGTAGCACATATTTGCATACACATTGGATTCCATTTCCTATTTTCCATTAGAAATGCTGAATCCCTGAAACTAACATATACCCTATTAGACTCTGACTACTAATCCTAATATGATGGAGAAAAATAACACAAACAGAATAGAAATACAGGCAGTTTAGAGGAGGTATGTTTTATAGTTGGAGTTGCCTTTTGCATGGTATAGTGTAGCAGTTATAAATCTAGTCAATTATTTGTTGAAATAGTTCTCCATGCGTTTTTAAAGTTAACAAATAATGAATTCCTGTCCCCCTTTCTCTGTAGCCTATTCAGCACACGTATTTTTATATGCACATATAGAATCCTACCTGGTACCACACGTACATTCTTGTGAGTTGGCTGATTTGGCAGATACAAATTTGAAGAAGAGATCACTCCTCCTAAATGCTGCTTGAACATTAAATTCAAATGTGAGTGAGCTTCCTAGTTGAACAACATTATACATAAACCAATGTTCAGTAAAATGAATATATTTGGATCTGTGGATGATATACATTTCATGGTGAATTTCGTTTGGCATATATATTGCAATTTTTAATGTCTCTCTCTGTTTGTGTATATAAATATGTATATATATATATAGATACACTCTCAAGATTTTTCAAAACATGAAATATGTGTCTTATTACACACTTCCTAAATTCATTCATATTTATGTTGTGGATTTATAATCAACTTTTCACAAGATTATTCTCAGAAATATTCATCCACCTGAAATACTGATTTGTTTCTTAGTACTGTTTCCACCCCAGATATGCATTCACGGATTTTCAAACTCTTCTACTCTAATTGTGTCTTACTTGGGGTGAAGGTAATGTAAAGGCATTGTTCTGGATGAGTGTGGGAAGATAATTGTGTAGCATATATTTTATACACGTTGGATTCATTTTCCTATATTCCATTGAATATACTGAATCCCTGACAATAACCCATACCCTACTATACTCTGTCTACTAATCCAAACATGATGGAGAAAAACAACCCAAACATAATAGAAATACAAGCAGTTTAGAGGAGGCATGGGGTATAGTTGGACTTGCCATTTGCATGATAAAGGGTAGGTGTTATAAATCTAGTCAATTTTTAATTGAAATAGTTCTCCATGTGTTGTTAAAGTTAACAAATATGTAAATTCCTCTCCCTTTCTCTGTAGCCTATTCAGCACATTTATTTTTATATGCTTATATAGAATTCTACCTGGTATCACACGTTCATTTTTGTGAGGTGACTGACTTGGCAGATACAACTTGTGAGAAGAGATCACTCCTCTAAACGCTGTTGGAACTGAAAATTCAAACTATGGGTGAGCTTTCTAGTATAACAACATTATACATAAATCCTTGTTCAGTAAAATAAATATTTTTGCATCTGTGGATGCTATATATTTTATGATGAACTTCGATTGGCATATATATAACTTCATTTAAATGTCTGTGTGTGTGTTTTGTGTGTGTGTGTGTGTGTGTATATATATATAGACACATATATATGTATATACACATATATATAATTATGAATATATATATATATATATATATATATATATATATATATATATATATATATATACACACTGTCCTGATTTTTAAAATATGAAATATATGTTTCTTAAATACACTCCCTAAGTTCATCCATGTTCAAAAATGTGGATTTATAATAAACTTTTCACAAAATTATTCTCAGAAATATTCATCCACCTGAAATACACATTTGTTTCATAGTTCTGAAAACTAACTTCAGTAAATGGTGCTTACAAATCCTAATATTTGTACAGTAACTGACCCAGATTAACATCAATCAAGTAGATTCGTATGGGACATGATGTGTATTCTGACGTTTATTTTCATTCAACACTGGTACATTACTATTTCTTCAGTTTTTACAAATCATAGGAAATATATACTTCATCCACAAGTTCACAAATTTATACGCATTTGTTTCACAATCACTTCCTGCTTCATGAAACATGTATTCCTCCAGGTTTCTTGACTGGTCTTTTCATGAGACTTCTTTCCAAACACATTATTTTCGAATTCCATAATCACTTTTGAAGCAAAACTCACACACCCTTCATGATAAACCATAACCTTAATGTGGCCATTAGATATATAACTGGTTGGAATGAATGTTTGTATGTCAATATAAGATTTCCTGTATTTTTTCAGATATAATTTCAATCCATTATTTAAAGTCAGAACCAGATATATTATTTATTCACAGTATGGTCTATTCATGCAGTATCTCTATATGCACAGACAAAGGGTACACCTCTTTTTACCCCCATTACTAATTTATACGTCTTGAAAATGTTGCTGCTAGAAATGGTGGAAGAAAGAGTCATGTCACCTGATCTACATGTATGTTTTATCACAGTAATATTCTGGACAAAAAAAGCAAAGGTCACACTTAAGATTGTAGCAAAGACTAAATGAAAAGTGAGCATGGATTACTAAACATCCATGTCCAGGTTGCCTAATGCTGTCAAACGTCAATCCTATTGGTCACTACATATTTGTTTCTTTCTTAGATTATATATTCAAACTCAACCCTGTTGAAAATATCTAATCCTATCACTCACTTTATACTTTGCCTGATTTCGTAATGTCTCTATTGATATCAGCTTTCCTAACTATTTTCCCCAGTTCATCATTGTGACAGTCTCTTCACTTGTGCTGACATTAACATTCACTGTCTACCGGAAACCCTATTGCTAAACAACATTTGGTCCAAATCCTATACTCACTCTTCTTTCTAAACCTACTGAGAATCTTCCGAATCCTACCGACTATCCCTTTTGACTGGAAGTTCTCTTCTACATTTAATCATCCATTGTACAAGGACCTAAGCCATTGTATATCGATTTACCTGACACATCTGTGCAGAACATAATTCAAAGCTACGTATCCCAATCAAGGGCCCAATGCCCTTTTGGGCTTCATATCTTAGCTAAATTTCTGTTTTCATACTTATATTTCACCTATATATTCTTGTAAATATCGCAGTTTCCCAATACCATTATTCATCGCGCAGAAAGATTCCTAATCCAAATCGAACCTGTTAGTTAACCTAACCATACACTGTTCAGTCAATTTAACTTTACAGAAGAGCAGGGATAGAGTTGGTCTTACAATACAGGAATATAGGGGATCTTCCACATGCTGAGAAACTCAAAGGTCCATGCAGAAATGATTCCTGGAGAAGTTGTAAGAAGTTATGGAGGACCTAAGAGACCAAAAGTCATCCTCCATGGCAAACAACCTGGTCAGGATGAAGGGTTGTGTCTGAATCAGCTTCTCTCTTCTTAATGTAGAGAAGATGGACCAAACCAGGCCTGTGTGGAGAGCTGTTCCCAGGTGCCAATGGTTGATATACCAATCTAACTTGTGAAAGTGTCACAGGAAGTAGGGGCAGCCTCCATCTCATGGGACCCTTGAAAGCAATTGTTAGGACAAAGTGGTTGCCACGGCAGTAACCTCATTCAGTTCCTGAATGAAGTGACCTACCTCTCTTCCTTGATGACGGATCTCTCTGAACTTGGGATCCAGGAAGCCAGGCACCCAGAGTCAGTCCCAGTTTCTTTCCCAGTGGGCTCAGTTGTTTGGAATAACCAAGGACAGAGTAAGTCTTCCTTGGTACCTACTGATGTGAGGATTGCCAAATGCCAAGAGAGTTCTGAAAAGGGGAATTTCCTTAGAAAGCAGGTAGTGGCTCACCACTGGCTCCTGAAAACTTCACAGTGTTGGCCAAGGATACCCGATCTGAGAAGGACAGGCCATTTCAAGGAAACATAGTATGGCCCATCAGTCAGAGTACATTCCAATTAGTCACAGACCTACTTGAATAAAGGAGGTGTCGTTGTGGGTGTGGTTGTGATTTTGTGGTTTAGTCTCATGTTCTGAGAATAGGTAAGAAAGGCGGTTTGTTTGTTTTGGAGTGGACTGTTTATAGTAAGTCATTTGACAAGGCGATTGTTGGTATGCCTGTGTATCCCACTGTGTCCGTGGTTGTAGACATTATAAAAGATAATGCATCAATGGATGTGTCCTGTCTAGTAGAAAGTTTGCCAACATTCATCCTGTCCAATTTATGAGTGGACTGCAGGTTGCTTTAGGGACGGGCAACACCCACTATCTTCTGAAGTTCCTGTTTTCTTCCTGAATTCTGGCCACTCTCCAGAGTAGGCTCATGGTTTTCTGTCCAAGATATGTACCACCTCCAAGCTCTGTGACATGTCCATGTACTGGATAGCTGAAGGGAATAGCAAGCATCTCAGAAAACTCAGATAACAGTGTGACAAAGAAAGTCTCAGTAGAGAAACCCTGCTTTGGGCCTTTTGCTTACCTATTTTTCTGTTGCTCTGAGTGTCAGGAAGGTCTTTGCCTCAGTCCACCAATTTGTGAAGCCTTAAGAAAACAGTTTTCAAATGGAAATGAATGGTCATCACCTGTGTATCTTTGCTTAATTGCTTTGGAAAGGGATGTGTCTGAATCAGCCACTTGGCCCTGTGTGAGGCAGTGGCTTAGATTCTCAGCACCTGTTGGAACTAAAGAAAGATTCCATGTGTGCTTTCAAAACCAAAATGGCAAAAAGATCAGTCACTGTGTATGGAGTATCTTGCCTTACTCTGATAGGTTTCTGTTCTCCATCAAGGGAGAATATGGATCCTTTGAGTCAAATGAGTTCTTCAAAGCCCTGGAGAGGCTAGCCCATATGAGCTTGGGTTTTTTCATTATTCCAAATCACATAAAGAATCTATACCTGACAGTCAGTAGGCCTCAAATTGGAGAACCAGAGCAGTATTAAGCCCAGGCTTATTTTATCACTCCTGGTTCACAGGAATGGTGTCCAGGCCTAGCTGACTTTAAGCAAATAAGGGACAAGGGAGCTTGTTTTGGATACCGTCTTGTGCTGCACCCCTCATGGAAACCTCCAGCCAGAGGTTATAATGAGTGTCTATATGGAAGAAGGTGAGGACCATGTGGGAGTGTTTTGGTTTTAATTGTGTTCATTTGTGTAGCAGTTGGAAGAAATGACTGGATCCACCAGGGCTGGAACTTTGGTATGATTCCCCTTAAAGACTGAGTTCTGAAACTGACCTCAGAGAAGTATTATCATGAATTGTGTTGCGATTTTAGAATGCCACGCATGAGAGTCGCCCTTGGAAACTGAAATCTAGGCCAAGGGTGGCTTTCGACTGTTCACTGGGAATCTCAGCCAGGATATCACATGATTTTATTCTGAAAGACTTGACAGGCATAGTTGAGAGTCAAAACACACATGGACCTCACATTGTAGACCTCAATGGGCTGGGCTTCATGTGACCATTTGGCTACTCTTTGGGAAGCCTTGCCTTTGAGAGTTCTCCAGAGCATTCATTGAAATGAGGTTCCTCAACATTAAATGGTTCCTGAATGAATTGAAACCCACAGTTTCTCCAACTTCATCCTTGAAAAGTGGCTAGATAAACACCCTGAAATTTTTAAAACTCCCATGACCAGGTGGCACTGGAGAACCTTTGGATCTCCTGTTGCTGATCATGAGTGTACCAGACAGTGCCTTGATTGACTGGGTTTCATGAAAATGGTGAAGAACAGAGATGCCAGTAATTTGCACTGCTGAATAGTGGGCCCAGAGCAGTGGTGTGCAGGTGTGTGATAAAATATCTGAGGTGGGGCCGTGTGGATTTCCAATTGACTTCCAAATGCCTTTTGGCTGCCATGGTGCATCCAGCAGAACCTTACATGTTAAGGCATCTTATTATATGGAGAGGTTTCAAGGCAATGTTCAGAATCAGGTGGGTATGGTCAAGGAAAAAGCTATGTGAAATAGAAGCCTGGTTGGTGCATTCTCCTGCAGTTTCTGACCCACCACACGTGACAGAACTCCCTCCAGCACTGTGTCGCAGTTGAACTCCTTGTATTTCGTGAAGCAAATACCAAACTCCCAGTGCAGCACCAAGAAACACCACAAAAATGGAGGATGATCAAATGGCTTCACAGTCCACACAGGGAGACACTTAGCCCCCAATGGCCACAGTTTACCTACCAAGAGATAATTCAGCACTGCTGCCTCATGTTCATTGGAAAATAAGAAACCATGCTCTCCATTCACATAGATGCAGACCCACCTTTGATGGTCTCACTAGAAAAGAAGCTAAACCTTCTGACAACAAAATATATTTAAAGTATCCAACCTCAGAGGCAGTTTCTCAAGAAGTCTTTAGGCCAGCAGAGCTCTATGTTTGTGGAGTGTTTACCTCTTAGACCAGGATGTAAGAAAAGAACACTGACTCCAATTAAAATCAAATTTAAGTAAGCTTATTATTTCCACTGGCTGGGCTGCCACTCCCTCCCAAAATTGCGAGAACAAGAGAGCAACCCCACCTTTACTACAGCCCAGGTTTGTAGCCCAGAAAGTTACACAAAAATGGGGTAACAGATAATAGAACTCTGACAAGCATCACACTAATGGGAGTTTACATTTTTTTTTTTTTTGCTAGCCCCAACATCAAAATTTATGAGGACCATTAGAGCCTCAGAGAGGGTCATTGTCTGGCCACAAAAGGCCAATATTTATGAGGTGTGACAAAGTTTCAGAGAGGGCTGCTATCTGGTCAGAGAGCCATGCACGGGTGAGTTCAAGGCACGGGCAGTCATTCCAAGCAGGTTCAGAATTTGCAGTAATTTACAGTAAAGCCAAAATGATTTTTTCATGGCTTTGTTGCAATATGGCTCCCAATTTTAATAAAAGGTAAGGTTGGGTGTATCATTCCCCCCTTTTCTTATGTGTCCCTTTGTAATCCTTGATAGGTTAGTGGAAAAGCACTGAGGAAATTTTAATCCCTCAGTTAACAGTCACCAAATTTTTAGAACTCACCGAAAACCAGTCTCCCTGATATTACCTGACTTAATTAATTACTTATATTGATAGTCTATTTATTTTTGGCTCCATTGGTGTAAGTAGAGAGTCGTCTCTCATTTTGGCTTTTTCTCAGCTGAGAAAGGGTGACATGAGTGTGCATGGCGTGAGGGACACGAGTTGCCTTTTTGAAGTCAGTTCTTTTTGAAGTCTTGTTGAGGAAGAACAGGTTGTAAAGTCATCTGGGGATGGGTTCTTCTATGAGAGAAACAAAAAACATGAGTATTGAATAAATGTTGCAGTAGCTGGATCATGTCACTGTATGAAGTACCCTCACCAGTCTTTAATATCCCCAATTATCAGGACTGTGAACTTAATATTTAACTTTTAGTGATACAGTTGTCCCTCCCCATAATATACAGTTTAATAATTTAATGTCATCTGATTTTGCAGAATCCTTTCACTAGTATGACCACTGTGTTTAATAGAGAAACATTTAATTCTGTTACTCAGGGCTGGATAATTGTACTAGCAAACACCAAGCCTACCTGTGTAGGTTAGGAATATCTGTAGGCCTTAAACTAAAAACTTCTGCCTCTGGAAGCTCCTCTTGATAGTCTATTTTTATAGTTATCAGGCATTCCTCTCTGAGAATCCTTCTTTGTAGCCAACAGTTTTACTTATTTTGGGAGGCTAACATAAAGTGTATACCTTAAAATATTATTATTATTATTATTATTATTATTATTATTATTATTATTATTATTTAAAATGCCCAGGATTGGCTGTATTTTGGTTTTAACTGTCTTTGCTAAGTGTTTAAGATGAAGCAGTCAAACTGACTTTTGTTTCTATCTATTGTTAGCAGTCAGCTGAGCTTTTATGGGAGTCATTTTTTGGGATACTTGAGAGCAGCTTCTCAGTTCTGCTAGTGCAATTTGAGCTATGTGGGTCCAGGTCTTGCTTGACCATGTGGCTTCCCTCAGAAGCATCAGGGATGTCTCCCTTTCCTGATGACTCACCTCTTTGTAGCAAATGCACTGATTGACTTTCTGTTCTCCAGTGGTCTCATTAATCTCTCTGATCGGGAGGTTATGTGGCCCAGAGTTGCAAAGCTCATAGAGAAATCCCTTGTTCCCTGGATTCAGACTGACTCAGAGGGCAAGAGTCAAATATCGTTTTTTTTGGACCTTTTTATTTAACTTTAATTTTCAATCCTAATCTGAAACAACCAGCAAATGAATTTTAACAGCCATATATTAAGAGTACTGTGCTTTAATGTCTATAAGTTTATAATTATTTATATATTATTAATTGGGATCTTATTATTCTGTCTGTCTTGTAGTTGATGACTTATTATCTTAAATTAACCCATGTTGTGTTCTTAAAGCAACACTTCTGTAAAACACCAACAGGAAATCTTTAGATCACTTATAAGGAAATTAAAAAATAAAATTTTTTTAACAAGAGTAAAAATACTTAGTTCATGTAATAGCTACCCTGAATTTTTTGGGTGAGTTATATATTATATCATCTTTTTGAGATCCTAGTAATCTTGACAGAAAAAAAAATTTGAACATAACTTTAAATGAAATAAAATCTGACCTACTGCTTTCGTAGTCATTCTCACATGTAGTAAGATGGGAAACAGAGTCTTATCTCAGGTAAGCAGGGCTCCTTATAAACCTTAAATGCTTTAGTTCTAAAGCTGATCTTTGTTTTTTAAATATCATTTTACAAAGTTTACATAAATTTTTTGAGGTCACATGAACAGTAGCTCACACCATATGATATCACATTTAAAACATGAATTAAAGTACGGCTGAAAGATTTTAACCTTTACATAGATTAGGGTCTCATTAACTTAAAAATACATTTAAATTGTTCCACAATGTAAAAAGTAACATAAAACTTTACATATATTATTGATAACAGGTAAATAAATCCCCAATATATATTTTATTTACCATACAACTTCAGAACACCTGCTTGATATAATGCTCTTTTAAAGTTTCTACCTTATAGAGTTTTATAACTGGAAGATATGAGCACATTAATAGCATCACAATTACATTGATGTTTCTACATTAACCAAGTTTAGCTTTTAAAGAAATGGCAGTACAGTGCTCTAAAATAACAGTTCTTAATTAAACAGTTGTTTAATTTTTATGGTTGCCTGCTCTAGAAAATTTAAATCTTAATAAACTAAATGTTATGGGTAAACTTATGTTTAAGAAATTTTTGTCTCTTTAACACATGACTGATTTTTACAATCTTATACAGACTTTAGTACAAACTTATACAGACCTTAGTATATCAATCAGATATCAAACAAAAGTACTCATGAATGAGTAATCCCATATCAAATTTACTTTACTTATTTATCAAAATATTAGACAAATGTTTTGAACAGTGTAAGCCATTTTTTTGATTGAAAGAAAAGTCCTGGAACATAGGCATATTAGACCTTTTGTAGACATTAATACTTTATTAGATTTTTGAACACCTAGAAAAACTTGTAAGATTAAATTTAAAGAAATTTATATTTATCAGTTTACCCAATTTAAATTGAAACATTTAAATCACGTGAATTAAAGATCTTTGGATCCACTTTTTAAAATTGTTTTTATGAGTGCTTTGTAATATGAGTGCTCCTTATATATGTTAATTTGTGTATCATATATATGATATACGGACATATGTATACATATATAGACATACAACACATAACAAATTGTGCACACATAATAAAAGTGAAGGCCTTGTAGCTTTTCACAGGTGAAATCTCCACTGCAATGATTTAAAAATTCCACAGTTGGTCAAAGATATTACTGATCAGAAAAACATTAACCTAGGTCTGTAGGAGCAAAATCATGAGCTCAAAAAATAAATAAAGAATCTAAGGAAAAAAATATGAGTCCTAGAAAAAATGACTGGCCAGTAATAAGTAAATACCATACATTTTACTTTTTTTTTTCCTTAGGCCTCAAATAAGTCTCCTACTAAGCTTACAGGCTTCTTCCATTTGCATTTCAAAATAATCCCTGGCTGAGGTCTGGAAGAAGCAGGAAAAAATGGCTATTCTGAGCAGAAACCTTAGGCCTAAGGTATTTTAAACATTATTTTCAGGTTAGGATGTTGAAAATTATGATACAAGTTTAAGATACAATTCACAAAATTTTATATCTTCACAAGTTGTTTTGTCAACAGATATCATACTATGATTTAGTATCCTTGTCCAAATTAATGCACTGGTACACACAGTGACATTTTCCAAGGCTACCTAATTTAAAATTGGTGAAAAAAAGTCTGAATGATTGGGAAGTTACTTGCCAACTTGGAAGTAGAGTTCTTTAGTTTTCCATCCTAAGTATTTATGTTCTCTGGCATGAATTATCTGAAACCATAAACTAAACAATTACCTAAACCCGACTTTTAACTGCAAGATTGTGAAATGCTTCAAAAACCCATTCAGATACCAGATTGGTACAATGAAACATCATCATTTAGACACAAATTCAGCTAAGATCATTTCCAAGAAACAATTTATAATATTAACACATTATTGCACATGTCTTAAAGGGCCAGAAAAAAGGCACAAGACAGGCAGAAATGAACTCCAGACAATGGCTGACAGACAGAACCCTTTAAAACAGAGCAAATAAGAGAAAAATCTCCTTCCCCAGTGGCACCACAGATGTCCCCACAAGGGGACCAAATGTTTTCACAGAGGAGCAACCTGAAATGTAAAATAAAGTGTCTCCATGGTGACTTTACTGCATTTAGTGTCCCCTTTTTGTTTTTCTCTTTTTTTAAGAAGACAGAGGCGGCATTATCCTTACAGTGCAGGGAACGAAGGAGGGAATTCCCTGAATAAACAGGGCTTTGGCAGATGCTGGGAGATACTCAGTTCTTCATTCCCCAGCAGGCATTGCCATCTGCACTGGGTGTGCTCCAGGCAGCCAGCTAGGGGCTTCTCTCATTCTGCTTAACAAATGGTGGTAAAGTTCATCACAGTTCCTTAAAACACAGTCCAAAGGGGTGTCAGGCTTACTTGCTTTGTTACCCATTTTCACGTTCAATATCCTTAAGATTTTATCACAGAAATCACAAAACAAAATGCACAAAAACAAAAAAAAACATATAGAATACAGAACAAAACACACACACACAAAAAAAAAAAAAAAAAAAAAAAAAAACAGAATCCCGGTGCCAAAACAGAAAAACAGAGGAGCAATTCAACGTCTTGCTAAAGGTCTGGGGTAGGAGCACGTGCGTGTCCCTCGGCACCTCTCTAACCTTGAAAGGAATTCCTTACAGAACGGAACAGAGGACAGAACGATTCTCATTACTGTCCTGGACAGGAGTGTATGTGAGCCTCCCCAGGCCACCTCTCTGTCATTAGAATAGATCTCCCTTAACCAGATATAAGATGTTATCAAGGTGCCACTTACCTATGGAGGCCTCCTCCACCAGGTGCTTGCTAATAGTTTCAGTGCGGTGGTTCACTGCAGTGCTCCCCAGACCGACGGCTCACTCCAAGGCCTTGGAACATCTCAAGTTGTGCACCCCCTAGAGTGGCTCCCCAGCCCGTAGCCCTGGAGGGAAGGCCAGCTTCAGAATTTTCAGCAGTCTGGCCTTGTGATCTGGTCGGGCAGGGTCATCTCACTGGGGAACTCCAAAATGTTGGACTAGGATGCAAGAAAAGACCACTGACTCCAATTAAAATCAAATTAAGGCAAGCTTATTATTAAAACCGGCCAGGCTGCCTCTCCCTCCAAAAATGGCGGGAACAAGACAGCAACACCACCTTTCCTACAGCCCAGCTATATAGCCCAGAAAGTTACACAAAAAGGGGGTTACAGATAACAGAACTTTGAAAGCATCACACTAATGGTAGTTTACATTTTTTTTGCTGGCCCCAACATCAGAAATTATGAGGACCATTAGAGACTCAGAGAGGGTCGTTGTCTGGCCTGGGAAGGCCAATATTTATTAGGTGTCACTAATGTTTCAGAGAGCACTGTTATCTGGTCAGAGAGCCAGGCATGGATGAGTTCAAGGCACGGGCACGCATTCCAAGCAGGTTCAGAATTTGCAGTAATTTATAGTAAAGCCCAAATTATCTTTTCACGGCTTTCTGGCAAGATGGCTCCCAATTCTAATAAAAGATCAGGTTGGGTCTATCAAGCCTGTCCTTTACTTTTGGAAACTCCTCTACAACCTGCAAGGTTGTGAACTCCTGACCATTTTACATTCCAGATATGTATTCACAGATTTTCTAACTCTTGTCCTCCAACTGTGTTTTACTTGGGGTGAAGGTAATATCAAGGCATTGTTCTGGATGAGAGTGGGAAGACTTTTGTGTAGCACATACATTTTGTGTAGCATACACATTTAGGAGATCACTCCTCCTAAACACTGTTGGAACAGAAAATTCAATCTATGGGGGAGCTTCCTAGCTGAACAACATTATACATAAATTCAAGTTCATTAAATAAATAGTTTTGGATCAGTGGATGATATATATTTCAAGATGGATTTAAATTGGCATATATATTGCTACATTTTAATGTCCATGTGACTTTTGTGTTCATAATTTTTTGTGATTTATGTGGATTTATAATCAAATTTTCACAAGATTGTTCTCAGAAATATTCATCCAACTTAAATACATACTTTTTTCCTAGTACTGAAAAGTAACTTCAGTGAATGGTGCATAAAAATCCTAATATTTCTACAGTAACTGACCCAGATTAACATCAATGCAAGTAGATTCCTATGGGACATGATGTGTATTTTGATGTTCATTTTTATTCATCACCGGTACATTACTATTTCTGCAGTTTATGCACATTATATATAGTATGATATATAATGTTCAATCACTTCCTGCTTGAGAACACATGTATTCTTACAGGTTTCTTGACTATTCTTTTCATGAGACTTCTTTCCAAACACATTATTTTTGATTTCCATAATCACTTTTGAAACAAAACTCACGCACCTTTCAGGATAAACCACAACCATAATATTACCATTAGATGTATAACTGGTTGCAGTGAATGATTGTATATCAATGTGAGATTTCTTTTATATTTTCAGATATCAATTCAATCCATTATTTAAAGTGGAACCAGTTATATTATTTATTCACATGATGGTCAATTGATGCATTATCAATATATTCTATGACACAGGGTATACCCCTTTGTACCCCCAATACTAATTTATATTTCTTCAAAATAGTGCTCCCAGAAATGGTGGAAGGAATACTCATGTCACCTGATCTACATATACATTTTATCACAATAATATTCTGGACACAAAATGCAAAGGTCACACTTATGATTTTACCAAAGCCTAAATAAAAAGTGAGCATGGATTAATAAAAACATCCATGTCCTGGTTACCTAATGCTCTCAAAAGTCAATCCAATTTGTGACAACATATTAGTTTCTGCCTAAGATTATATATTCAGACTCACACCGTTGAAAATGTCTAAACAAATTACACACTTTATACTTTTACTGACTTCCTAATGTCTCTATTTATATCTGCTTTCCTACATATTTTCCCCAATTCGTCATTGTGCTGACATTTACATTCACTCTCTACCCGAAACCTTATTTGTAAAGAACTTTTGGTACAAATGCTATACTAACTCTTTTTTCTAAATCTACTGACTATCTTGCTAATCCTACAGACTATCCCTTTTTTATTGGATATTCTGTATGTTATTCAATCATCCAGCGTATAAGATCCTATTTCTTTGTATATCGATTTATCTGAGACATCTGTGCAGAATATAATTTAAAGCAAAGTATGCTACTCAAGGGCCCAATGTCCTACTTGGCTTCAAGTCTTCCCTAGATTTCTGTTTCCATACTTATATTTCACCTATATATTCTTGTAAATATCTCAGGTTCCCAATACCATTATTCATCCAGCAGAATGATTCCTAACCCAAATAGAACATGATATTAACACTAACCATACACTGTTCCCTCAATCTAACTTTACAGCAGTGCAGGGATAGAGTTGGTCTTACAATACAGGAATATAGGGGATCTTCCACCTGCTGAGAATCTCAAAGATCCATGCAGAAATTATCCCTGAAGAAGATATAGAATGCTATGAAGGACCTGAGAGACCAAAAGTCATTTTCCATGGCAAATAACCTTGTCAGGATGAAGAGATGTGTCTGAATAAGCCTCTCGCATTTTAATGTAGACAAAATGGACAAAACCAAGCCTGTGTGGAGATCTCTCCCCGAGTACCTATGGTTGATATATCATTCTAACTTGTGAAAGTGTCACAGGAAGTAGGGGCAGCCTCCATCTCATGGGACCCTAGGAAGAAACTGTTAGGACAAAGTGTTTGCCAAGGCTGTGAGCTCATTCAGTTCATGAAGGAAGTGACCTACCTCACTTCTTTGGGATGGAACTCTCTGAACTTGGGATCCCGAAAACCAGGCACCCAGGGCCAGGCCCAGTAACAGTCACAGAGATCTCACTTGTTTGGATTTATCATGGAAAGAGTCAGTCTTTCTTGGTACCTACAGATGTGAAGATGGCCAAATGCCAGAAAAAATCTGAAGAGGTGTCTTTCCTGAGAAAGCAGGTAGTGGCGGCTCAAAGCTGGCTCCTGACAACTTCACAGAGTGGGCCAAGGAGTCCAGATTTGAGAACAGACAGGCCATTTCGGGTGAACAAAGAATGGCTCACCAGGCAGAGGACACTCCGGTTAGTAACAGACCTTCTTGGGGGAAGGAGGTGCATTTGTGGGAATGAGTGTGGGTTTGTGGTTTTGTCTCATGTTCTGAGAATACGTAGGAAAGTTGGTTTGTTTGTTTTGGAGTGGACTGTTTCTATTAAGTCATTTGACAAGGCAAGTGTTTCTATGTCTGTGTATCCCACTTTGTCCGTGGGTGTAGACATTACAAAAGAAAATGCAACAATGGATGTGTCCTGTCTAGGAGAAAGCTTCCCAACATTCACGCTGCCCAATTTATAAAAGGACAGTGGATTGCCTTATTTGTGGGCAAGACCTGCAATCTTCCTAAGTTCCTGTTTTCTTCCTGAATTCTGGCCACTCTCCAGAATAGGCTCATGATTCTGTGACCAAGATAGGTACCACCTCCAAGCTCTGTGACTTGGCCATGTACTGGATAGCTGAAGGGAATGGCGAGAATCTCAGAAAACTCAGATATCAGTGTTACCAGGAAAAGTCTCAGTGGAGAAACCCTGCTTTGGGACTTTTGCTTACCTATTGTTCTATAGCACTAAATGTCAGGAAGGTCTTTGCCAAGGCCACCCCGTTGTGAAGCCTGAATAAAACAGTTCTCTAATGCAAATGAATGGGCATCACCTGTCCCTCTTTGAGTAATTGATTTCAAAAGGGATGTGTCTGAATCAGCCTGTTGGCCCTGTGTGAGGCTGTGGCTTAGATTCTCAGCACCTGATGGATCTAAAGAAAGATGCCATGTGTGCATCCAAAACCAAAATGGCCAAAAGAGCATTCATTATGGATGAAGTCTCTCGCCTTCCTCTGTAAGTTTCCTGACCTCCATAAGGTGAGAATAGGAATCTTTGGGTCAAATGAGTTCTTCAAAGCCCTTCAGAGTCTAGCCCATTGGTGCTTGGGTTTTCTCATGACCCCAATCCACATGAAGAATCTAAACCCCACAGTCAGTAGGCCTCAAATTGGAGAAGTGGAACAGTAATAATGGTAGGCCTATTTGATCACTCCTGGTTCACAGGAAGGGTTTCCAGGCCACCCTGACTTTAGGCAAATGACGGGCAAGGGAGCTTATTTTGGACACTGTCTTGTCCAGCGCCCCTCATAGAAACCTCCAGCTAGAGGTTATGATGAGTGTCTATGTGGAAAAGATGAGGGCCATATGGGAGTGTTTTCGTTTAAATTTTGGTCATTTGTGTGGCGATTGGAAGAAATCACTGGGTCTACCTGGGCTTGAACTCTGGTGTGAATCCACATAGAGACTGAGTTCTGGAACTGACCTCAGAGAAGAATTGCCATGAGTTTTGTTGGGATTTTAGGAGGCCACGCATGAAAGTAGCCCTTATAAACTTAGATCAAGGCCACAGAGCACTGGGAATCTCAGGCAAGATAATCCATGATTTTCTTCTTAAAGTCTTGGCAGCCATAGTTGAGAGTTAAAACACACATGTACCTCACATTGTAGACTTCAATTGGACTGGCTTCATGTGACCTTTTGTCCACTCTTTGGGAGGCCTTGCCTATGAGAGTTCTCCAGAGTTTCATTGAAATGAGCTTCCTCAACATTGAATGGTTTTTGAAACCCAACGTTCCTCCAACTTCATCCTCGAAAAATGCCTAGATAAACACCATGAAATTTTTGAAATTCCCATTACCAGGTGGCACTGGAGAATCTTTGGATGTCCTATTGCTGATCATGAGTGTATCAGACAGTGCCTTGACTGACTGGGTTTCATGAATATTGTGTAGAACAGAGATGCCAGTAAGTTGGAACCTGCAAATTAGTGGGCCTAGAGCAGTGGTGTGAAGGTGTGTGATAAAATATGTGTGGTGGGGCTATGTGGATCTGCCATTTGCTTCCAAATGGCTTGTGACTGACATGGTACAGCCAGGAGAACCTTCCATGTAAAGGCATCTTTTTATATAGGGAGATTTCAAGGCAATGTTCAGAATCAGGTTGCTATGGACAAAGGGGCAACCCATGTGGGATAAAATCCTGGTTGGTGCATTCACATGCAGACCGTGAGCTCCACATGTGACAGAACTCCCTCCAGCACTGTGTCCCAGTTGATCTCCTTGTATTTCATGAAGAAAATACCAAAGTCCCAGTGCAGCAGCAAGAACCACCACGAAAAGTGGAGGAGGACCAAATGGCTTCACAGTTCACACGGTGAGTCACTTAGCTCCCAGTGGCCATAGTTTAACTACAAAGAGAGTATTCGCACTGCTGCCTCATGTTAATTGGAAAATTAGAAACAATGTCCTCCAGGTCACATAGATGCAGACCCAGCTTTGATGTTCTCACTAGAAAGTAAGCTAAAGCTACTGACAACAACATATATTTCAAGTGCCCAACCTCAGAGGGAGTTTATCAAGAAGTCTTTAGGCCAGCAGAGCTCCATGTTTGTGGAGTGTTTACCATGTGCCTTACTTTTGGAAACTGCTCTACCACTTCCAAGGTTGTGAACTCCTGAGTATATTCCATTCCACATATGCATTCACAGATTTTCTAACTTTTCTCCTCTAATTGTGTCTTACTTGGGACGAAGTTAATGTCAAGGCATTGTTGTGGATGAGAGTGGGAAGATTTTTGTGTAGCACATATATGCATACACATTAGATTCATTTTCCAATTTTCCATTCAAAATACTTAATCCCTGACAGTAACTCATAAACTACTAGACTCTGACTGCTAATCCTAATATGATGGAGAAAACTAACCCAAACAGAATAGAAATACAAGCAGTTCAAAAAAGGCATGGTGTATAGTTGGACTTGCCATTTGCATTATGAAGGGTAGGTGTTATAAATCTAGTTAATTTTTAATTGAAATAGTTCTCCTTGTGTTTTTAAAGTTAATAAATATATAAATTCCTGTCTCCCTTTCTCTGTAGCCTATTCAGAACATGTAATTTTATATGCACATATAGAATCCTACCTGGTATCACATGTACATTCTTGTGAGGTGGCTGACTTGGCAGATACAAATTATGAGAAGAAATCACTCCTCATAAACCCTGTTGGATCTTAAAATTCAACCTATGGGTGAGCTTCCTAGTTGAACAACATTAAACATAAATCCATGTTCAGTAAAAGAAATATTTTTGCATCTGTTGATGATATATATTTCATGATAAATTTCGATTGGCATATATATTGGTAATTTAATGTCTCTGTGTGTGTTTTTTTATATATATATATATATATATATATATATTCTCCAGATTTTTCAAAATATGAAATATATGTGTCTTATATACTCTCCCTAAACTCATTCATGTTCATGTATATGGATTTATAATCAAGTATTCACAAGATTATTCTCAGAAATATTCATCCACATGAAATACATATTTGTTTCCAGTACTGAAAACTAACTTCAGTTAATGTTGCATACAAATACTAATATTTGTACAGTAACTGACCCAGTTTAACATCAATGCAAGTAGATTACTATGGGACATGATGTGTATTTGGACGTTCATTTTTATTCAACACTGGTACATTATTATTTCTTCAATTTATGCACATCATAGGATATATATTTCATCCACAAATTAGCAAACTTATAGGCATTTGTTTCACTTTCAATAACTTCCTGCTTCAGAACACATGGATTCCTCCAGGTTTCTTGTCTGGTCTTTTCATGAGACTTCTTTCCAAACACATTATTTTCAACTTTCATAATCAGTTTTGAAGCAAAACTCACACACTTTTCATGACAAACCATAATCCTAATACAACGTTTAGATGTATAACTGGTTGGAATGAATGTATGTGTATCAATATAAGATTTCCTGTATATTTTCAGATCTCAATTGAATCCATTATTAAATTTGGAACCCATTTTATTATTTATTCACAGTATTGCCTATTCATGCATTATCTCTATATTCATATCACAGGGTACACCTATTTGTACCCCCAATATTAATTTGTACATTTGGACACAGAAGCAATGTTCACACTTATTATTTTACCAATGTAAATGTCAGGCGAGCATCGGAGGAAGAGACTACCAGGGACTGTCTAATGCAACAGCCAAAAGTTTATGGGGGTCCAGCATGCTGGGGCTCAGAGCTCCCTTGAATAGAGGAGAGAGCCCTGAGAACAGCTTAAGCAGAGCTTATATACTTTCCTTGGAGAGGGCAGGGAGGGAAGATTATTGATGGGTCAGGGCGAGTGGGTAGTTTGCGTGCAAATGGGTGAGGGAGTACATTCTGCAGTTTTGCAGTTGGTACAGCACATTCAGGGAACAAGATTAGCAAACAGTTCTCAAGATATCAACAGTGTTTTGTTAAGCATACCGTAAAACTGGAAGTGACAATTACCTATTTTATTTACCTTTCATTCCCCACTTTCTTTTGGTTACATTAAATCATAATAGTGATCATTGGGGATGTCACATTTTATGTCTGCTAGTGTGGTATATTGATTTCTGATTACCATAAGTTTAACTTGTCCAATTTGAGCTTGGAGAAAGGAAATTACACGGTTGAGCAAACAGGGTCCTACAGTTAGCAATAATGTGAGGATTATTAAGGGACCGGCCAGGGCTGATAAAAGCGTAGTTAACCAGGGGGACTCTGTGAACCAAGACTCAAACCACCCTTTTTGGGCCTCTCTCTCTTGTTGATGCTCTTCAATGCTTCTTCTTAATTTAATCATAGATTCTTTTACAACTCCAGTATGGTAGGCATAATAACAACATTCTTCCCTCAATGCAGGACAAAGGCCCCTTCTCTCATGAAGAGGAGGTCGAACCGTCGCCTGTTCTGTAAAACAACTTCAGAGAGAGAGGTTAAAGATTCTTGTAAAGCTGTGATGGTGGTTTTTTAATATCTTTAAGTTTTGGTGTATTGCTGCTTCTAATTGGGTCATTTGTTGTGTCCCATGGATTAGGGCAGTGGTACCTGTGCCCACCTCTGCAGCAACTACTATTCCTCATAGGATGGCTAAAGTGCAAGATACAGGTTGCCAGCAGAACCGGGTTGTATGCCCCCCTATTTGAAATTTAAATGATCCTGCCTCATGATAGAGCACTCAGGGAAACATCTGCACCATTACATAATTAATCACATCTGTTGATAATTCTATGAATAAACAATGTTTAAGTATATAGAATTATACTGTTGTAGGTATGGACAAGGCAAGGCACCTAAGATAGCACCGAAGACAGGGAAACAGTCCTATTTGGTTGCAACCGGATATAGAGGGCATTGCTTCTATTGTAATCAATTAATCCCCTGAATCCCAAGTTTAGGTAGTTTCAGAATTTTGTACCCAACATGTAAGAGAAAACACTCAGAAATTTACAGTCTGCAGAAGTTCACAAAAAGCAGTTTTTTGTTCTGTTTTTATTTTCCTCTTCTCTGGGAAAGATAACTTTTTAAGGACATCTGGGAGGGGGAGAGCTTTTTTCTTCTCTTTTATTTTCTCCCTGCTAGCTGTTACCATGGAGCCCAGTTGGTAACTTCTTTATCTTGGAAATATAGCCATCTCTGGAAGCCTGAGCTCAAGGCCAGAGGCCTTGTTCACATATTTTGTGAAAAACTAGTAAGGGGGTGTCTAGCTTAGAAGTGCTGATTTTTCCAGCCAGTGGCCAAGTATAACAGAGCAACACGAAAAGAGGAAGTTTATGTACACTGAACTCTTTTATAGGGACTTTGTTGCTGAAAGTCCTAAAGTCAGCCACGATGAAGACTTCTGGAGAAGGCCATTTCAGATTTTTCTGTGGGCCTGGTACAGAGGGGAAGACGGGGAAGGCGGGGGGTGAGAGCAGTTCTGTGGTTCTGAGAATGAGGAAAAAGAGATATAAAAGAATAATGGGAAAAGGGTTTGGAATTTTCCTGGCAACAAAACGTGAGCAGTAGAACAGGTAGAGCAGATGGGAAGACAGGAGTGAGTATCCCAAAAAGCCTGTGAGGGACATTAAATTCTTAGTAACCTGTTTTTAGTGATGACAAAGCAACTTTAAAGGCCATTTTCATTACAACTTGGATAGGCGTCTGAGGGCACTCCTCAGCTGGTTTGAGCTTTGGGTTAGCTGGTAAGAGGACCTGGTGGGACCCGGTGTGGGCACTGACAGGAGAAGAGAGGAGTGAGTGGGTGGAAGGGTACCTCAGTACCTGCTACCTCAGCAAGGGGGCAATGGTCTGAGAACCAGCGGAGGTTTGGGTTTTTGATCTAGTAATTGGAGGGGAGAAATCAGGTTGTTGATGTGAGAGTGACAGCAGAGAGTCTGGAGCAGAAGGATCTATTGGAGAAACATAGTTCATGATGTGAGCAAAGGAGGGAAAAGGCATACACATAGGGGAATTTTCTTCCATCCTTTTGAGCACTTGCCGAAGTTGAAAAAGTCACACAGAATTTGAGGATCTAGACACCCCTCTGCGGGCCATCGGTTTTGGTTGTCTAATTGGTAATATGGCCAATGCTGTGAACTGAATTTGATGAGGAGTTTGGGTTCCACCAGGCAGCCCCTGTATGCTCACATCCCCATGACTTACGGAAGAAGACGGCTTTTCCCCCACACAGCCGTGGTTGTTTGTGGCTTTGATAGTCCACCGGGCAAACATAGTAATCTAGGCTAGCCAACCTGCATCAGACTTGCATGTCCCTACATCCATAATGTTTGTTTCCATTATCTATGGTACGGAAGAAATTTAATGAAATTTTAATGGGATCCTCTTCATCAGAGATATCCCAATTGGAAAGACGTATACTCAGCTGACAAATATCTGGGTGGAGAGATGGCCACCAGGTCCCTAAGGGGGCTGTATGCAAGACAGACCATACTTCTTGTCTAATAGGATTTGTGATCAGCCATCGCTGCTGAATGGGCTGATGATGGTTAGGACTAGTGGTGGCCAAGGGGAGAGTCTATAGCCTTATCCACATGGACAATATGCAATTTGAAAGGGTTACCAGTCTTTTCCACTTTCAAGCCAGAGTCTGGACAGGGCGCAGGCTTGAGATGAGAATTAGGATCCAGGAAGTGATTCCATCTACCTTTACCACTGTAGGTTTTATAAGTAGCACCTGGTATGGTCCTGTCCATCGGGGTTCCAGGGATGACACCTGAAGTCATCTTATGTAGACGAAGTCTCTTATTTGATATCGATGTGGAGTCTCCTCTTCACCAGGTTGGTAGGCAGTGGCCAGCTGGTTTGACAGGTATTGCTGAGTTCTTTCAAGAGCTTTAAGTTTGTCAAGCAAGGGGGTGTGGAAGGGATCGGTAGGTCTTAGAGTTGGGGTTAGGTCCTTACTGGAGGAGGGGCCCCATAGAGAATTTCATAGGAGGTGAGGTTACTCAAAGAAACAGAGGGAGTATTTCTTGCATGAAACAGTGCATAAGGCAGGAGCATAGTCCAACCTTTGATGCCCTCTCTAAGCTTAATTTCGTTAAGGTCTCTTTAATGGTTCTATTAATTTTTTTTAACCTGTCCTGAGCTCTGGGGTCTATAAGCACAATGTAACTTCCAATTTATTCCCAGGGTCCTGGCTAACACCTTACTTACCTGGGCCATGAACGCCGGTCCATTATCAGACAATATACCCTTAGGTAGGCCGTATCATGGAAAAATATCTTTCAGGATTTTTTACCACCATTTGTGCCTTTTTTTGTGTGGAAGGCTTCAATCCATCCTGAAAATATATCTACAAACACTAGGAAATATTGAAGTCCATACCTCGCTGGCTTAATTTCAGTAAAGTCCACTTCCCAGAATTGTCCTGGTCTGGTTGTTCATAGGTGCTATTTTGCAGGAAGCTTGGAAGGGTAAGCATTAACCTATTGACAGAACGGACAGGGTTTTGTTACCCGTTCAGTTATGTCCTTTCGCTGTGAGTCGGTTAGTGGAAAACTCTGTTCTTGATCCTTCAGGAATGCCTGCAGTTTCTTTGAACCAAGGTGTGTGAATTGATGTACATTTTTAACGTAGTGTAGGGATTTCTGAAATTGCAGGCTTGGCTCAGTGAACTTGAGGAGTTCAGTGCCAGTGTTGTTAGATGTTATCAAAAGCTTGCTGGTGCTCAGGGGTCCATTGGAATTGGGCATCTCCCTTTAACAGCGGGTATAAAGGAGAAGTTAAGGACGCAAACACAGGAATCCATAACCTGCAAAACCCAGTAGTCCCAAGAAACTCTCTGTGTTGTCTGCTGCTGGGGGGGGGGTGTATCTGCACAACCGTTTGTTTTCTGGGCTCAGTGAGCCAACGTTTACCACCTCTAAGGAAATAGCCCAGGAAGACTACTTCTTGCTGGCAAATTTGGGGTTTTTTGGAAGAAGCTCTATACCCGAGTTGAGCAAGCTTACATAATAATGCTTGGTTCCCAGACTCACAGTTTTCCTTGGTGTTGGCTGCAGTAGCAGGTCATCCACGTATTGAAGCTGGGTGACTTCGGGGTGCATAGTTCTGAAGTTGTTGACATCTCTGTGGAGGGCTTCATCAAAGAGAGTGGGGGAGTTTTTGAACCCCTGTGGGAGTCTAGTCCATGTTAGTTTACCATACGTTCCGGTTTCTGGGTCTACCCACTCAAAAGCAAACAGAAACTGACTGTCTTTATGCAGAGGCATGCAAAAGATAGCATCTTTATGTCCATACCATTTCTACTCAGGGTTCAGAGTGATAAGCAGATTGTACAAATTATTTACCGTGGGGTGAATGTCCTGCACTCTGTTGTTGATCTCTCTTAGGTCTTGAATGGGGATAGTCCCCAGTTCCTGGATTTTTTACTGGTAGCAGGGGAGTGTTCCAGGCCGATTGACAGGGCCTTAGGACCCTAAAGCCAGATATTTCTGAATATGGGGCCTTAACCCATCTTTAGCATTTTTGCTCAGAGGATGTTGTTTGACATTGATTGGGGAGACTGAGGTTTTTAACTCCACTGTTATTGGAGGTTGTTTCATGGCTAGTCCTAACCCAACAATTTTTGCCCAGGCATCTGGGTAATCTGTTATCCATTTCTGGGGTAGCTTGCCTGTTTGATCATTCTTGGGGTGTGTGAAAAGTGGATGTTCATCTTTGACTGACATTTATAAAGCCATGACTATAGGAGTTTTTAATGAAGGATTTAGAAATTTCATTTTGGGGCCTTCGGGGTTAAAAGTTGTTTTGGCCCGGAGCTTACTGAGCAGATCTCTGCCCATCAATGGGGCCAGGCATTCTGGGATTACTAGGAAGGAATGTTGGATTTTTCCTTTCCCCATGTCCATGGTCCACTTAGTTGTCTAAGTCTGATATTTACTGCTGTTAGCCCTTTGAACTAGAGACCTTTTATTTGATAGAGGGCCCAGTGGGGCCTTAAGGGCTGAGTATACTGCTGCTGTATCCACTTCAAAGTTTATGGGGTCCCCTTCACTTCAAAAGTTACCCTGAGCTCGGGGAAGGGATCTGAGCCCCGACATTCTCAGTCAACCTCCAGAGTCAGAAAGGCTGTCTGGCGTGGCTGTCTCTTTCTAGGGCACTTTTTGGCTCAGTGTCCTTTTTCTTTACAGTAGGCACATTGATCTGAGGCCAAGGGTGGCCTCTGGTGGGGACCCAGGTATCGTTTCTTGTCTCCCTGTTTCTTAATTTCTGGCCTATTTATTGTTGTGACCAGGACCTTAGTTAATACCTTCATCTGTCTTTTTCATCTGTCATCCTCCCTTTGCTCCCTTTCGTTCTCTCTGTTTCTCTCTTATAGGATACTTTCTCGGCTACCCTGAGTAAATCTCTCAAAGTCATATCTTGTAATCCATCTAAGTATTGTAACTTTCTTTTAATATCCAGATCAGCTTGCCCAATGAAGGCCATCATGACATATGTCTTTTGATCCTCTGCCTGAAGATCGAAAGGAGTATATCTCCTATACGCCTCCATAATTCTCTCTAGAAACATAGAGGGATATTCATCAGGCCCTTGAATAATCTCTCTTACCTTGGCCAAATTATTTGGTTGGCTAGCGGCCGGTTGGAAACCCACTATTAGGGCCCGGCAATAAGTGGACAGATGCTCCCTACCTTCAAAGGTGTCGGGGTCCCAGTTGGGTCAGTTCAAGGGTAAGCCGGCTTTGATTATGTTGGGAAGTTGTGTTGGTCACCCATCTGGTCCGAGGATATTTTTTTCTAGCTTCCAGAAAGTTTCTCTCTCGTTCCTCTGTCATGAAGAGAATCCCTAGGATTTGTTGGCAGTCATCCCAAGTAGGCAGGTGTGAAAATGCCAGGGAGTTCTTTGAGTTCTTTTAGCCGGGCCAGCTTTCTCCAGGGAAGGAGGGGCTGTGTGTGTGACAAGGGGGAGTCATCTGGTGGGCGCTGGGCCGGCCTAGCTTTCTCCAATGGCAGAGAGGCTGAGTCAGCAGCAAAGGAATCACTTAGAGGTTGTTGGGGGTTGGTGGACGACGGCAGCGGATAAGAAGGGTAGGAGAGTCCAGTAGAGTCTTGAGACTCAGGGAGAACAGAGGTTGGAGGAGGAAGAGCAGAGGGTTTGTGAGATAGAATCATGGTGGAAGGAGTAGGAGTGGGCGCAGAGACAAAGAAAGGCTTCACCCATGTAGGAGGAGATTTGCAGAGGTCCTGCAAAGTTAAGATATATGGCTGTTGATCTGGATGTCTATGTGGCCCCGGTTGAAAGACAAAATCTCTGACGTTTCAAATTAGTGGGAAGTAGATGTTTCTAGGGGCTATCCAACTCCAAAGGTGGGTCATTCTGAGGCACAGAGGGTCTGCCAGGTCCAGCAATTTACTGAAAAAGAAAGATTCTGGGCCTTGCACAGACTTTGGTCCAGTGATCAAGGGTCAGGAAGAGAGGTGTTGAAGTGCTCTGTCCCAAAATGAGAGATACACAAACAGTGAAAGAAATCACACACTACACTGACAAGACAAGACAATAAAGACAGGCAATGGACGTCCAATACTGAGGCCAGGACTGAGTAGCCGGCAAAACCTGATGGGCTGGCAATACTGAATCCGAAGCAAAATATCACTGAGTCAAGGAGACTATTGTTCCTCGATTTCCTGAGTCCTCTGGGGCATCCCCCAGGGACGTGGCCTGTGGCTCTGTGACACGTATGTCAGCCTCTGTCAGAGAGAGCTCACGCTCATCACCAATAGCCATTTTGCCAAGCCCTAACCTGAAACCTAAAACCAAAAAGAGTTCCCTTACTTACCCTGAAAAGAGCCCCTTGGGGATCTTTCATCCGCCGCTGCCGGATCTTGCTCGTGCCTCCAGATGTAAAGGTCGGGCAAGCATCAGAGGAAGAGACCACCAGAGGAATGTCTCAAGCAACAGTAAATGGTTTATTATGGGTCCAGCATTCTGGGGCTCAGAGCTCACTTGAATAGAGCAGAGAGCAATTAGAACAGCTTAAGCAGAGCTTATATGCTTTCCTTGGAGAGGGCAGGGAGGGAAGTTTATTGATGGGTCAGGGCAAGTGGGTGGTTTGCGTGCAAACGGGTGAGGGTATACATTTGCAGTTTGGCAGTTGGGGACAGCACATTCTGGAAACAAGATTAGCAAACAGTCCTCAAGACTTCAACAGTGTTTTGTTAAGCATACAGAAAAACAGTAAGTAACAAGTACCTATTTTATTAACCTTTCACCAAAGCCTAAATGGAAAGTGAGCATGGATTACTAAACACATCCATATCCAGGTTGCCTAACGCTCTCAAATCAATCCTATTGGTGACTACATATTTGTTTCTTCTTAAGATAATATATTCAACCTCAACCCTGTTGAAAATGACTAATCCTATCACTCACTTTATATTTTCCTGATTTCCTAATGTCTCTATTGATATCTGCTTTCCTACATATTTTCCCCAGTTCATCATTGTGACTGACTCTTCACATGTGCTGACATTTACATTCACTCTTTATCCGAAACCCTATTGCTAAAGAACTTTTGGGCCAAATCCTATACTCACTCTTTTTTCTAACATACCGACTATCTTCCTAATCCTAAAGACTATCCCTTTTTGACTGGATGATCTCTTCGACAAGCAATCATCCAAGGTACAAGGTCCTATGCCATTGTATATTGATTTATCTGAGACATCTGTGCAGAACATAATTCAAAGCTAAGTATCCCAATCAACAGCCCAATGCCCTTCCTGGATTCAAATCTTATCTAGATTTCTGTTTTCAAACTTATATTTCACCAATATATTCTTGTAAATATCGCAAGTTCCCAATACCATTATTCATTAAGCAGAATGATTCCTAACTCAAATGAAACATGTTATTAAGCCTAACCATACATTGTTCCCTCAAACTAACTTTACAGAAGAGCCGAGACAGAGTTTATCTTACAATACAGTAATGTAGGGGCTCTTCCACCTGCTGAGAACATCAAAGGACCATGCAGAAATTATACCCTGAAGAAGTTGCAGGCAGCTATGAAGGACCTAAGAGGGAAAAAGTCATATTCCATGGCAAACAACCGGGTCAGTATGAAGAGATGTGTTTGAATCAGCCTCTCCTTTCTTAATGTAGAGAACTGATCAAACCATGCCTGTGTGGAGAGCTGTTTCCAGGTGCCTATGGTTGATATACCATTCTAACTTGTGAAAGTGTCAAAGGATGTAGGGGCAGCCTCCATTTCATGGGACCTTTCGAAGCAACTGTTAGGACAAAGTGGTGGCCAATGTAGTGACCTCATTCAGTTCCTGAAGGAAGTGACCTCACCTCTCTTCCTTGGTCATCAAAAAATCTGAAATTGTGATGCAGGAAGCCAGGCACCCAGAGCCAGTCCCAGTCCCAGTCCCAGTGGTCTCACTTGTTTGGATTTACCAAGGACAGAGTCAGTCTTCCTTGGTACCGACTGATATGAGCATTGTCAAATGGCAGAAGATCTCTGAAGAGGGGCCTTTCCTGAGAAAGCAGGTATTGGTTCACCACTGGCTCCTGACAACTTCACAGAGTTGGCAAAGGAGACCAGATCTGAGAAAGGGCAGGCCATTTCAGAGGAACATAGTATGGCCCACCAGTTAGAGGACACTCCGGATAGTCACAGACCTACTTGGGTTAAGGAGGTGCCTTTGTGGGTGTGGAGTGAGTTTGTGGTTTTCTCTCATGTTCTGAGAATAGGTAGGAAAGGCTGTTTGTTTGGGTTGGAGTGGCCTGTTTCTAGTAAGTCGTTTGACAAGGCTAGTGTTTCTATGTCTGAGTATCCCACTGTGTCCGTGGTTGTAGACATTAGAAAAGAGAAGGCATCAAAGGGTGTGTCCTGTCTAGTAGAAAACTTCCCAGCATTCATCCTGCCTAATTAAAGAATGGACTGTGGTTTGCCTTATGGATGGGCAACACCTACTAAATTCCTAAGTTCCTGTTTTCTTCCTGAATTCTGGCCACTCTCCAGAATAGGCTCATGGTTTTGTTTCCAAGATATGTACCACCTCCAAGCTCTGAGACATGTCTATATACTTGATAGCTGTAGAGAATGGGAACATCTTAGAAAACTCAGATATCAGTGTGACCAGTAAATTTTCAGTGGAGAAATCCTGCTTTGGTTCATTTGCTTACCTATGGTTCTGTTGTCCTGAATGTCGGGAAGGTCTTTGCCTCAGGCCACCCCTTTGTGAAGCCTGAAGAAAACAATTTTCAAATGGAAATGAATGGGCATCGCCTGTGGTTCTTTGCTTAATTGCTTGTAAAAGGATGTGTCTAAATCAGCCTCTTGGCCCTGTATGAGGTTGTGGCTTAGATTCTCAGCACATGATAGATCTAAGGATAGATTCCATGTGTGCAATCAAAACCAAAATGGCCAAAAATCTGTCATTGTTGATCAGTCTCTTGCCTTCCTCTGTTAGGATTCTGACCTCTGTCAAGTGAGAATAGGGATCCTTTAAGTCAAATGAGTTCTTTGAAGAACTGCAGAGGTGCTTGTGTTTTCTTGTGACTCCAAATCACTTAAAGAATCTATCCCTGAGAGTCAGTAGGACTCAAATTGAAGAAGCAGAGCAGTATTCATGGCAGGCCTATTGGATCACTCCAGGTTCACAGGAAGGGTGACGATGCCACCCTGACTTTAGGCAAATGAGGGGCAAGGAAGATTATTTTGGACACTCTCTTGGGATGCGTACCACATGAAAAACTCTAGCCAGAGGTAATGATGAGTGTCTATATGGAAGAAGGTAAGGACCATGTGGGAATGTTTTGGTTTTAAGTGTAGTCATTCATGTGGCAGTTGGAAGAGATGACTGGATCCACCTGGGCTTGAACTCTGGTGTCATTCCCCTTAAACACTGAGTTCTGGATCAATCATCAAAGAAGTATTGCCATGAATTGTGTTGGGAATTTAGGAGGCCACACATGAGAGTCTCCGTTGGAAACTGAGATCTAGTCCTAGGGTGGCTTTCCACAGAGCACTGGGAATCTCAGCCAGGATATCACATTATTTTATTCTGAAAGACTTGGAAGCCATATTTGCTAGTCAAAACACACATGGACCTCAATTGTAGACCTCGATGGGCCTGGATTCATGTGACCTTTAGGCCACTCTTTGGGAAGCCTTGCCTGTGAGAGTTCTCCAAAGCTTTCATTGAAATGAGCTTCCTCACCATTGAATGATTCCTGAATGATTTGAAAGCCATAGTGCTTCCAACTTCATAATTGAAAATTTGCTAGATAAATACCATGAAATTTTTGAAATTCCAATGACCAGGTGGCAATGAAGAACCTTTGGATGTCCTGTTGCTGATCACGAGTGTACCAGACAGTGCCTTGATTGACTGGTTTTGATGAAAATGGTGTAAAACAGAGATCTCAGTAATTTGGATCCTGCTGAGTAGTGGGCCTAGAGCAGTAGTGAGCAAATGTGTGATAAAACATCTGAGGTGGGGCCATGTGGATCTGCCATTGGCTTCCAAATGGCTTGTGACTGACATGGTGCAGCGAGCAGACCCTTATATGTAAAGGCAACTTGTTATATGGAGAGGTTTCAGGGCAATGTTCAGAATCAGGTTGCTATGGTCAAGGGGGCATCCTATGTGGTATACAAGCCCTGTTGGTGCATTCTCCTGCAGACCCTGATCCACCACACGTGACAGAACTCGCTGCAGCTCTGTGTCCCAGTTGAACTCCTTGTATTTCGTGAAGCAAATACCAAACTCCGAGTGCAGCAGGAAGAAACATTATGAAAAGTGGAGGATGATGAAATGGCTTCGCAGTCCACATGGGGAGACACTTAGCCCCCAGTGGCCACAGATTACCTACAAAGCAAGAATTCAGCACTGCTGCTTCATGTTTATTGGAAAATTATAAACCATGTCCTCCAGATCACAGAGATGAAGACCCAGCTTTGATGGTCTCACTAGAAAGGAAGCTAAAGCTCCTGACAGCAACATATATTTCAAGTGCCCAACCTAAAGGCAGTTTCTCCAGACGTCTTTAGGCAGGCAAATCTCCATGTTTGTAGAGTTTTTACACTGTCCCTTACTTTTGGAAACTCCTCTACAATCTCCAAGGTTGTGAACCCTAAGCATTTTCAATTTCAGATATGTATTCAAAGATTTTCTAACTCTTCTCCTCTAATTGTGTCTTACTTGGGGTGAAGGTAATGTCAAGGCATTGTTCTGAATGAGAGTGGGAAAATTTTTTTGTAGTACACATTTGCATACACATTGATCCATTTTCAAATTTTCCATTCGAAATACTGAATCCCTGACACTAACTCATACCCTACTAGACTCTGACTACTAATCCTAATATGATGGAGAAAAATACCCCAAAAGAATGAAAATACAAGCAGTTCAGAGGAAGCATGGTGTATAGTTGGACTTCCCTCTTGCATGATAAAGGGTCGGTTTTATAAATCTACTCAATTTTTAATTGAAATAGTCCTCCATGTGTTTTTTTTAAAGAGAGAGTGAGAGAGGAGAGAGAGAATTCTATAATATTTATTTTTTAGTTATCGGCGGACACAACATCTTTGTTTTCACGTGGTGCTGAGAATCGAACCCATGCCGCACGCATGCCAGGCGAGCACGCTACCACTTGAGCCACATCCGCAGCTCTCTCCATGCGTTTTTAAAGTTAACAAATATGTGAATTCCTGTCTCCCTTTCTCTGTAGCCTACTCAGCACTTGTACTTTTTATATGCACATATAGATTCCTACTTGGTATCACACATATATTTTTATGAGTTGGCTGACTTGGCAGAAACAAATTGTAAGAAGAGATCAGTGCTCCTAAACGCTGTTGGAACTGAAAATTCAAACTATGGGTGAGCTTCCTATTAGAACAATATTATACATAAACCCATGTTTAGTAAAATAAATATTTTTGCTTCTGTGGATGATATATATTACATGATGAATTACGATTGGCATATATATATTGATACTTTTTAATGAATTTTTGTGGTTTTTTTGTATATATATATATATATATATATATATATATATATATATATATACACTCTACAGATTTTATAAAATATAAAATATATGTGTCTTATATACACTCCATAAATTCATTCATGTTCATGTATGTGGATTTATAATCAACATTTCACAAGATTATTCTCAGAAATAATCATCTACCTGAAATACATATTTGTTTCCCAGTGCTGAAAACTAACTTCAATCAATGGTGCTTACAAATCCTAATATTTCTGCAGTAACTGACCCAGTTTAACATCAATGCAAATAGATTCCTAGGGGACATGATGTCTATTTTGACGTTCATTTTAATTCAACACTGGTACATTACTATTTCTTCAGTTTTTGCACATCATAGGATATATATTTCATTCACAAGTTCACAAAATTATAGGAATTTGTTTCACTTTTAATCACTTTCTGCTTCAGAACACATGTATTCCTCCATGTTACTTGACTGGTCTTTTCATGAGACTTCTTTCCAAACACATTATTTTCGATTTCCATAATCAATTTTGAAGCTAAACCCACACACTCTTCAAGATAAACCATAACATTAATATTACCATTAGATGTATAAATGGTTGAAATAAATGTGTGTATATCAATATAAGATTTCCTGTACATTTTCACATTTCAATTCAATCCATTATTAAAGTTGGAACCAGGTATGTTATTTATTCACAGTATGGTCTATTAATGCATTATCTCTATATTCATAGACACAGTGTACACCTCTTTGTTCCCCCAATACTAATTTATACCTCTTCAAAACATTGCTCCCAGAAATGGTAGAAGAAATATTCATGTCACCTTATCTATCTATATATGTGTGTGTGTGTGTGTGTGTATATATATATATATATATATATATATATATATATATATATATATATATATATATTTCTTTTTTTATCACAGTAATATTCTGGACACAAAAAACAAAGGTCACACTCATGATTGTATCAAAGCCTAAATGGAAAGTGAGCATGAATTACTAAAAACAACCATGTCCAGGTTGCCTAATGCTCTCAAATGTAAATCTTATTGGTGACTACATATTTGTTTCTTTCTAAGATTATATATTCAACTTCAAGGCTGTTGAAAATGTCTAATTCTATCACTCAGTTTATACTTTGCCTGATTTCCTTATATCTCTATTGATATCTGCTTTCCTACATATATTCCGCAGTTCATCATTGTGTCTGACACTTCACATATGCTGACATTTACATTCAATGTCTACCCGAGACCCTATTGCTAAAGAAATTTTGGTCTAAATCCTATACTCACTTTTATTTCTAAACCTACTGACTATCTTCCTAATCTTACTGATTATTGCTTTTTGACTCGATGTTCTCTTCGACAATTAATCATCCAAGGTATAAGGTCCTAAACCATTGTATTTCAATTTATCGGAGACATATATGCAGAACATAATTCAAACCTAAGAATCCCACTCAAGGACCCAATGCCCTTCTGACTTCGAATCTTACCTAGATTTCTGTTTTCATACTTACATTTCACCTATATATTCTTGTAAATATCACAGGTTCCCAATACCATTATTCATGCGGCAGAGAGATTCCTAACCCAAATCAAACATGTTATTAACCCTAAACATACACTCTTCCCTCAATCTAACTTTACAAAAGAGGAGGGACAGAGTTAGTCTTACAATACAGGAATGTAGGGGATCTTACACCTTCTGAGAACATCAAAGGTCCATGCAGAAATGATCCCTGGAGAAGATGTAGGCAGCTATGAAGGACCTGATAGAGGAAAAGTCATCTTTTATGGTAAACAACCTGATCATGATGAATGGATGTGTCTGAATCAACCTCTATCTTCTAAATGTAGAGAAGATGGACCAAATCAGGCCTGTGTGGAGAGCTCTTCCCAGGTGCCAATGGTTGATATACCATTCTAACTTGTGAAAGTGTGACAGAAAGTAGGGACAGACTCCATCTCATGGGACCCTTAGAAGTAACTGTTAAAACAAAGAGGTTGCCAAGGCAGTGACCTCATTCAGTTCCTGAAGGAAGTAACCTCACTGCACTTCCTTGGTGATGGAACTCTCTGAACTTGGGATCCAGGAAGAGAGGCACCCAGAGCCAGTTGCAGTCCCAGTCCCTGTGGTCTCACTTGTTTCAATTTACCAAGGACAGAGTCAGTCTTTCTTAGTACCAACAGATGTGAGGATGCCAGGAAAGCTCTGAATAAGGCCTTTCCTGAGAAAGCAGGTATTGGTTCACCGCTGGCTCCTGACAACTGCACAGAGTTGGCCAAGGAGACCAGATTTGAGATACAACAGGCAATTTTTGGCGAATATAGTATGGCCCACCATTCAGAGGACACTCCACAAAGGAGGTGCCTTTGTGGGTGTAGGTGTGTGTATGGTTTTTTTCTCAGGTTCTGAGAAGATGTAAGAAAGGCTGTTTGTTTGAATTGGCGTGGACTGTTTCTAGTAAGTCCTTTGACAAGGCGAGTGCTTCTATGTCTGTGTATCCCACTCTGTCCGTGGTTGTAGACATTAGAAAAGAAAATGCATCAATGGATGTGTCCTGTCTAGGAGAAAGCTTCGCAACATTCATCCTGCCCGATTTATTAATGGACTGCGGCTTTCCTTATTGAAGGGCAAAACCTGCTATCTTCCAAAGTTTCTGTTTACATCCTGAATTCTGGACACTCTCCAGAATTGCCTCATTGTTTTGTGACCAAGATATATACTACCTCAAAGCTATGTGATATGGCTATGTACTGGATAGCTGAAGGGAAAGGCGAGCATCTAGGAAAACTCAGATATCAGTGTGACCAGGAAAGTCTCAGTGGAGAAACCCTGCTTTGTGCGTTTTGTTTACCTATTGTTCTGTTGCCCTGAATTTCAGGAAGGTTTTTGCCTCAGACCACTCCTTTGTGAATATCAATTCAATCCATTATTTAAAGTGGAACCAGCTATACTATTTATTCACAGTATGGTCTATTCATGAATTATCTGTATATACATAGACACAGGGTACAGCTTTTTGTACAACCAATACTTATGTATATGTCTTCAAAATATTACTCACAGAAATGGTGAAAGAAATACTGATGTCACCTAATCTACATATACATTTTATCACAGTAATATTCTGGACACAAAATGCAAAGTTCACACTTATTATTGTACTAAAGCCTAAATGGAAAGTGAACATGGATTACTTCCATGTTCAGGTTGCCTAATGCTCTCAAATATCAATCCTATTGGTGACTACATATTTGTTTCTTCCTAAGATTATATATTCAAAATCAACCCTGTTGAAAATATCTAATCATATCACTCACTTTATACTTTGCCTGATTTTGTAATATCTGTTTTTTTAATGTTAGGATGAGCCAATTTAGTACTTTTTAAAATTTTTATTTTTTTCATCTTTCATAAATTTGATTCAAGTGAGTTATGCATTTCCATTTTTACCCCAAATACAGATTGCAGAATCACATCAGTTACACATTCACAATGTTTACATAATGCCATATTAGTGACTGTTGTATTCTGCTGACTTTCCTATCCCCTACTATCCCCCCTCCCCTCCCCTTTCATTTTCCCTCTCTACCTCATCTGTTATTGTTCCGTTCTCTCCCTTCCCCCCCCCTTTCCCCTCACAACCTTGTATATGTGATTTCGTATAACGATGAGGGTTTCCTTCCGTTTCCATGCAATTTCCCTTCTCTCTCCCTTTCCCTCCCATCACTTGTCTCAGTTTAATGTTAATATTTTCCTCATGCTCTTTCCCTCTGTTCAGTTCTTACTTGCTCTCCTTAAATCAAAGAAGACATTTGGCATTTGTTTTTTAAGGATTGGCTAGCTTCACTTAGCATAATCTGCTCTAATGCCATCCATTTCCCTGCAAATTCCATGATTTTGTCATTTTTTAGTGCTGCATAATACTCCATTGTGTATAGATGCCACATTTTTTTTATCCATTCATCTATTGAAGGGCATCTAGGTTGGTTCCACAGTCTGGCTTTTGTGAATTGTGCTGCTATGATCATTGATGTGGCAGTATCCCTATAGCATTCTCTTTTATGGTCCTCAGGGAATAGTCCAAGGAGGGCGATAGCCGGGTCAAATGGTGGTTCCATTCCCAGCTTTTCCAGGAATCTCCATACTGCTTTCCATAACGGCCGCACCATTTTGCAGTCCCACCAGCAATGTACAAGTGTACCCTTTTCCCCACATCCTTGCCACCACTTATTATTGTTTGACATCCTAATGGCTGCCAATCTTACTGGAGTGAGATGGTATCTTAGGGTGGTTTTGATTTGCATTTCTCTGACTGCTAGAGAAGGTGAGAATTTTTTCATGTACTTATTAATTGATTGTATGTCTTCTTCTGAGAAGTGTCTGTTCAGGTCCTTGGCCCACTTGTTGATTTTGTAATATCTCTATTGATATCTGCTTTCCTACATATTTTCCCCTGTTCATCATTGTGACTGACCCTTCAAGTGGGCTGATATTTACTTTCACACTTTAACCCAAACCCTATTGCTAAAGAACTTTTGTTCCAAATCCTATACTCACTCTTTGTTAACCTACCGAATATCTATCTAATCCTACCGACTATCCCTTTTTGACTGGATGTTCTCTTCGAATTTTAATCATCCAAGGTACAAGGTCCTATGCCATTGCATATCGATATATCTGAGATATCTGTGCACAACATAAATCAAAGCTATGTATCCCAATGAAGGGCCCATTGCCTCTCTGGGCTTCAAAATTACCTAGACATCCTTTTTTCATTTATATATTTCACCTCTATATTTTTAAAAATATCCCAGGTTCCCAGTACCATTATACATCCAGCAGAATGATTTCTAACATCAAACATTTTATTAACCCTAACAATACACTGTTCCCTCAATGTAAATTTAATGAAGAGCAGGGACAGAGTTGGTCTTACAATACAGGAATGTAGGGGATCTTTCACCTGTTTAGAACCACAAGTTCAATGCAGAAATGATCCCTGGAGAATATGTAGTCAGCTATGGAGGACCTGAGAAAGCAAAAGTAATCTTCCATGGCAAAATACCTGGTCAGGATGACGGAATGTGTCTGAATCAGAACCTCTCTTCTCAATGTAGAGGAGATGGACCAAACCAGGCCTGTGTGGAGAGCTATTACCGGGTTCCTATGGTTGATATACCATTCTAACTTGTGAATGTTTCACAGGAAGTAGTGGAAGCCTCCATTTAATGAGACACTTGGAAGCAACTGTTAGGATAAAGTGGTTGCCAAGGCAGTGACCTAATTCAGTTCCTGAAGGAAGTGACCTCACCTTACTCCCTTGGTGATGGAACTCTCTGAACTTGGGATCCTGGAAGCCAGGCACACAGAGCCAGTCCCAGTACCAGTCCCAGTGGGTTCACTTGTTTGGAATTACCAAGGACAGAGTCAGTCTTTCTTTGTACCTACTGATGTTAGAATGACCAAAAGCCAGGACAGCTCTGAAGAGGGGCCTTTCCTGAAAAAGCAGGTAGTGGCCCACTGCTGGCTCCTGACAACTTCATAGAGTTGGCCAAGGAGACCATATTTGAGACAGGACAGGACATTTCGGGGGAACATTGTTTGGCCCACCAGTCAGAGGACACTCCATAGAGTCACAGACCTACTTAGGGTAAGGAGGTGCCTTTGTGGGTGTGGTTGTGAGTTTGTGATTTTGTCTCATGTTGTGAGAATAGGAAGGAAAGGTGGTTTGTATGGTTTGGAGTGAACTGTTTCTTGTAAGTCGTTTGAAAAGGCGAGTGATTCTATGTCTGTGTATCCCATGGTGTCCGTGGTTGTAGACATTAGAAAAGAGAGTGCATCAATGGATGTTTCCTGTCTAGTAGAAAGCTTCCCATTTCATCCTGCCCAATTTATGAATGGATTGCGGCTTTACTTAAAGATGGGCATAACCTACTACATTCCTAATTTCCAGGTTTCTTCATGAATTCTGTTCACTCTCCAGGATAGGCTCATGGTTTTGTGTCTAACATATGTACCACCTCCAAGCTCTGTGACATGGTCATGTACTGGATAGCTGAAGGGAATGGCGAGCATCTCAAAAAACTCAGATATCAGTGTGACCAGGAAATTCTCAGTGGAAAAACCCTGCTTTGGGCATTTTGCTTATATATTGTTCTGTTGAACTGAATGTCAGGAAGTTCTTGCTCTGGCCACCCCTTTGTGAAGCCTGAAGTAAACAGTTTTCAAATGGAAATGAATGGGCATCACCTGTGGCTCTTTGCTTAATTGCTTTGGAAAGGGATGTGTCTGAATTAGCATCTTGGCCCTGTGTGAGTTTGTGGCTTAGATTCTCAGCACCAGATGGATCTAAAGAAAGATCCATGTGTGCATCTAAAACCAAAATGGCAAATAGACCAGTCATTGTGGATAAAGTCTCGCTTTCCTCTGTGAGGTTCCTGACCTCTATCAAGTGAGAATAGGGATCCTTTGTGTCAATTGAGTTCTTCAAAGCCCTGCAGAGGTGCTTGGGTTTTCTCATGACTCTAATTCACATAAACAATCTATACCTCTAACTCAGTAGGCCTCAAATTGAAGAAGCGCTGCAGTATTAACGGCATGCCTATTTGATCACTCCTGGTTCACAGGAAGTATGTCCAGGCCACCCTGACTTTAGGCAAATGAGGGGCAAGGGAGCTTATTTTGGACACTGTCTTGGACTGCGCCCCTCATGGAAACCTCCAGCCAGAGGTTATGATGAGTATCTATATGGAAACAGATGAGGGCCATGTGGGAGTGTTTTGGTTTTAATTGTGGTCATTGTGTGGCAGTTAAAGGAGATGCCTGGGTCCACATGGGCTTGAACTCTGGTGTGATTACACTTAGAGAGTGCATTCTGGATCTGATCTCAGAGAACTTGTGCCATGTATTGTGTTGGGATTCTAGGAGGGCACGCATGAGAGTCTCCCTTGGAAACTGAGATCTAGGCCCAGGGTGGCTTTCCACAGAGCACTGGGAATCTCAGCCAGGATATCACATGATTTTTTTTTCTGAAAGACTTGGCAGGCACGGGTGACAGTCAAAACACACATGGACCTCACATTGTAGACCTCAGTGGGTCTGATTTTATGTGACATTTTGGCCACTCCCTGGGAAGCCTTGTCTGTAACAGTTCTACAGAGCTTTCATTGAAATGAGGATTCTCATCATTTAATGGTTCCTGTACGAATTGAAATCCACAGTGCCTCCAACTTCATCCGTGAAAAATGGCTAGATAAATACAATAAAATTATTGAAATTTCCATGACCAGGTGGCACTGTAGAAAATTTGGAAAACCGGTTGCTGATCATGAGTATACCAGACAGCACCTTGATTGACTAGGTTTCATCAAAATGGTGTAGAACAGAGATGCCAGTAAATTGGAGCCTGCTGAGTAGTGGGCCTAGAGCAGTGGAGGGGGGGTGTGTGATGAAACATCTGTGGTGGGGCCATGTTGATCTTCCATTGGCTCCGAAATGCCTTGTGACTGACATGGTACAACCACCAGACCCTTATTTTTAACGGCATCTTGTTATATAGAGAGGTTTCAGGGAAATGTTGAGAATTATGTTGCTATGGTCAAGGGGAAAAGCTTTGTGGAATAGAAGCATTGTTGGTATATTCTCTTGCAGACCCTTACCCACCACACGTGACAGAACTCCCTCAAGCACTGTGTCCCAGGTGATCTTTTTTTACTTCATAAGCAAATACCAAACTCCCAGTGCAGCAGCAAGAAACACCAGGAAAAGTAGAGGATGACCAAATGGCTTCACAGTCCACACGCAGAGACACTTAGGCCCCAGTGGACACAGTTTACCTACATAGAGAGAATTCAGCACTGCTGCCTCATGTTCATTGGAAAATATGAAACCATGTCCTCTAGGTCGCATAGATGCACACCCAGCTTTGATGGTCTCAGTACAAAGAAAGCTCCTTACGAAAACATATATTTCAAGTGCCCAACCTCAGAGGCAGTTTCTCAAGAAGTCTTTAGGGCAGCAGAGCTCCATGTTTGTGGAGTGCTTACCCTGTCCCATACTTTTGAAAACTCCTCTACGACCTCCAAGGTTGTGAACTCATGAGAATATTCATTTCCAGATATGTATTCACAGAATTTTTAACTCTTCTCCTCTAATTGTGTCTTACTTGGGACGAGGGTAATGTCTAGGCATTGTTCTGAATGAGAGTGGGAAGATTTTTATGCAGCATATATTTGAAATACTAAATCCCTGACACTAACCCATTCCCTACTAGACTCTGACTACTAATCCTAATATGATGGAGAAACATAACCCAAACAGAATAGAAATACAAGCATTTCAGAGGAGGCAGGGTGTATAGTTGGACATGCCTTTTGAAATATATAGGGTAGGAGTTATAAATCTAGTCAATTTTTAATTGAAATAGTTCTACATGTGTTTTTAAAGTTAACAAATATATGAATTACTGTCTTCCTTTCTCAGTAGCCTATTCAGCACATGTGTTTTAATATGCACATATAGAATCCTACCTGGTGTCACACGTACATTCTCGTGAGGTGGCTGACATGGCACATACAAATTGTGAGAAGTGATCACTCCTCCTAAACAATGTTGGAACTGAAAATTCAACCCATGGGTGAGCTTCCTATTTGAACAAACTTATATAAAAATCCATATTCATTAAAATGAATATTTTCGGATATGATGATGATATATATTTCATGATGAATTTCAATTGGCATATATATTGCTATTTTTTATATATATACATATATATATATATATATATATATATATATATATATATATATATATATATATAAAACATGTGTCTTATTATGCACTCCCTAAATTCATTCATATTGATGTATTTGGATTTTTAATCAACTTTTCACAAGATTATTCTCAGTAATATTCATCCACCTGAAATACATATTTGTTTCCTAGTACTGAAAACTAACTTCTTTGAATGGTGCAAACATATCCTAACATTTCTACAGTAACTGACCCTGTTTAACATCAATTCAAGTAGATTACTATGGGACATGATGTGTATTTTGATGTTCAATTTTATTCAACACTTCTACATTACTATTTATTCACTTTATGCACATCATAGGATATATATTTCATCCACAAGTTAGCAAATTCATACGCATTTGTCTGACTTTCATTCACTTCGTGCTTCAGAACACATGTATTCATCCATGTTTCTTGACTGATCTTTTCATGAGACTTCTTTCCAAACACATCATTTTCGATTTCCATAATCACTTTTGAAACACTTCAAAAGTTACCTTGAGCTTGGGGAGGGAATCTGAGCCCCGACTTTCTTAGTCATCCTCCAGAGTCAGAATGGCTGGCTGGTGTGGCTGTCGCTTTTTAGGGCAATTTTGGCCCAGTGTCCTTTTTTCTTTAGAGTAGGCACATTGATCTGAGGCCAGGGTGGCCTCTGGCATGGGCCAATGTTATCCCTTCTTGTCTACCTGTTTCTTAATTTCTGGCCTATTTGTTTTTGTGACCAGGACCTTAGTCAACGCCTTAGTCTGCCTTTTGTTTCTTTTATCCTCCCCTTGCTCCCTTCTCTCCCTCAGTTTCTCTCTTATAGTATACGTTCTTGGCTTCTCTGACTAAATCTCTGAAAGTCATATCTTGTAATCAATCTAGCTTTGTAACTTTGTTTTAATATCCAAGCCAGTTTGCCCAATAAAGGCCATCGTGACAGATGCCTTTGATTCTCTTCCTGATGATCAAAAGAGTATATCTCCAATATGCCTCCATAATTCTCTCTAGAAACATAGTGGGAGAATCATCAGGCCCTTGAATAATCTCTCTTACCTTGGCCAAATTACTTTGTCGCTAGCGGCTGCTTGGAGACACACTATTAGAGCCCGGTGATAAGGGGACAGATGCTCGCTACCTTCAAAGATTTTGGGGTCTCAGTTGGGTGGGTTCAAGGGAAAGCCGCCTTTGATTATCTTGGGAAGTTGTGTCAGACACAGATCTTGTTTGAGGGATTTTTTTTTCTAGCTTCCTGGAGGATTCACTGTTGTTCCTCTGTCATGAAGAGAATCCCTAGGAGTTTTTGGCAGTCATCCGAAGTAGGCTGGTGTGAAAACATCAATGACTCAACCAGACCTGAGAGCCTGGTGGGGTCCTCAGAAAAAGGGGGATTATAATTTTTTTAAGTTATATAGGTCTGACGAGGAGAAAGGCTAATACTGGTAGGCTTGCATTTTTTCCCCGTGGCCATCGTCAATCATTGGCCCATGGGGATGGAGGGGGAGCATCCCAAGAGTTCCAGGGTTTTCAATCATTCACCGCCAGCGAGTTCCTTTAGATGGTACAGCTTCCTCCAAGGGAAGAGGTGCTGTGTGTGCCGCAAAGGAATTATCTGGAGGGCGCTGGGCCGGAATAGCTTCCTCCAATGGAGGAGAGGCTGAGTCAGCAGCAGGGGAATCACTTAGAGGGTGTTGGATTTTGGGGGACAAGGGCAGGGGATAAGGAGGGGAAGGAGACTCCAGTAGAGTGAAATCTGGTGACTCAGGGAGAACAGAGGGTGTAGGAGGAGGAGGATCAGAGGATTTGAGAGTTCCTGGGGGAAGGAGTCAGAGTGGGGGCAGTGACAAGGAAAGGCTTCACCCATGGAGGAGGAGATATGCAGAGTTCCCGCCGAGTTAAGATATATGGCTGTTGATCCAGATGGCTATGTAGCACCGGCTGAAAGACAATATCTCTGACTTTTTTAAATTAGTGGGAAGTAGAAAGATCCTTCTAGGGGTAATCCAAATCCAATGGTGGGCCATTCTGAAGCACAGAGAGTCTGCCACATGCGGGGCTTTACTGAAGAGGTCCTTTTACCCCTGTGGAAATGAATTGAACTCCCATCTCTGCAGTTAGTACTGCTCTGGCAGAGTCACAAATGTCTAACCCTGCGCTCCCTCTGGTTTTTCTGATGAGGGATCTGATGGACAATGTGTCCTGGGCAATACCCTGATGTGGTTGATGGGTTTCTCCAGTGCTGCGTATATTTGTGGTTTTGGGCCCCGGAGAATTGAGCCCCCTTGTCCATTTTTTGGCAAAGGAGCTCCATGTTTTTGTCCATGATATTGTGGATAAACACCTGGTCCTTGTTCGTTTTTTGATAATGGTGTACCCTCTATGGTGGTTTGAGAACAGCATTCATTAGCCCAAAGTCTCCCTCTACGGCATCGTGGACAAATACCTGGTATTCTACTCCTTTGATACCTAGTTTTGTTAAACCCTCCTCCTATGGGACAATTCCTTTTAAAATGTCCTGTTTTTTCACAATTGTAGCATGTTCTTGGCCTGGCATCTAAAACCTGTTTTACTGCAGCTGCCACAATTTGCCCTTGTTCATTAATGTCTCTGGCATCTAAAGTCTGTTTTACTGCAGCTTCCACGACTTGCTCTTGTTCTTTAATGTCTCAACATAATTTAATATATGTGTTTAAATCTTCATGTTTCCATGGTCTAATGATATCTTTGCACCAACGATTCGCTTGCTCATAAGCCAGTTGTTTTAGTAATGGCATTGCTTGTTGTGTATTTCCAAAAACTCTGGTAGCTGTTTGAATAAGCCTATCTACAAATTCAGCATAAGGTTCATTAGCTCCTTGTATTACCTTAGATAACTGACCTTGTAAACCTCCATTTCCTTGAAAAGTCTTCCATGCCTTAATTGCATCTATAGCAATCTGTGCATATACACCAGGATCATATGCACATTGCTGCTGCTGATCCTCATAAGGTCCCTTTCCTAACAATATATCTAGATTTCTCTGAGGATAACTAGCTGCTGCATTTTGCCTAGCCGTCTCCTTGCAAAATTCCTCATTGGCAATCTTCCATAACAGGTATTTCCTCCATTTAGCACAGCTTTACACATATTAGCCCAATCTGCTGGCTTCATGTTCATGTTGTTAATGGATTTGATAATGCTTACAGTGAAGGGTGCTTGAGGACCATAGGTTGTTACAGCCTCTGTTAGCTGCTTCACTGTTTTGAAATTTAAAGCATGGTAATCTCACTGCCCTCCTGCCTCAAATACTGGGCATGTTAATATTTGAGATCTTGTCTCAGGATTCCAACTATCAACTGTGGGGGTTGGGGGCCTCCCAGCATATGGAGGTGGCCTTGTTAGTTGGACACTTACTTCCTCTGGTGATAGAAAGGTGTTAGTAGCAGTCTCCTGTAGAGGTTGTGCTGTTGGTTGGACACTTACACCCTCTGGTGATAGAAAGGTAGTAGTCTCCTGTTGTAACTTTCCCCCTGATGGCTTTTTCTGTTTTACACTTTCTTCCTCTGTCTGACTGGCTTGAAAGGCCTTCTCTTTTACTTGATTTTTTTCCTCTGTCTGACTAGTTCGAGAGACCTTTTCTTTTACTTGAATTTTTTCCTCTATCTGACTAACTTGAGAGACCTTCTATTTTACTTGAATCAATATGTCTTCTCCTTCCTCTACCATTGTCTGAACTGAAGGCTTTCCACTAAGCAAACAAGGTACAAACGTCCACAATAGCAATGTGCCAACTGGCAGAGTCCCTGGGCTTTTCTTTCCTATTCTTTTTAAATCTTCACCATGATGGTTCCATTGTGATATATTTAACAACTCCTCCTGAAAAAGCCATGGGCTACATTTTTGTATTGTATCAACGTATGCCCTGACTTTTCTTGATTTTACTGAGATGCCTCCTTCCTCTAACAATTTTCTGAACACTCTTTCAGTTTTTTTTTTTTTTTTTACTAATTTCTGATCCCGTATTTCTACTATAATACAACCCAACAAGATGACACCAAACAAAACAGCTCCTCAGGAAAAGCCGTCAGAGCCCAACTGTCACCACAGGCTTCCCACAAGCCTCTCCCTCAAACACAAGTCTCCTCCTCTTGAGGCCGATTGGCTGGGTCACGTGGGCGAAGCCAAAATGTCCCCCAATGAGCAGTTCCATGGTCTGAAAGGGCAGGGAACCAGCCCAATGTGCATCACCACAGAGGAGCCAATCAGCTAGATGTTGCTGGGGCCGCTGTGAGCCAATCATCCGCTGGCAGTCTGAAAGGTCGGGGAAACCGCTCATTGAGCATCTCAATGAGCATCACCACAGACAAGCAAATCAGCTAGATGATGCTGGGGCCGCTGTGAGCCAATCATCAGCCGGCAGATGGAAGTTTGCTGGCAGCTGCAAGTTTGCTGGGGCTCCTTTGGCTGTGGCTCTCAACAGATTATTCTCAGAAATATTCAACCACCTGACATACATATTTGTTTCCTAGTACTGAAAACTAACTTCAGTGAATGGTCCTTATATATCCTAATATTTCTATAGTAACTGACCAAGTTTAACATCAATGCAGTTAGATTCCTATGGGACATGATATGTATTTTTAAGTTCATTTTTATTCCACACTGGTACATTACTATTTCTTCAGTTTATGGACATCATAGGATATGTCCTTTCATCCACAAATTCACAAATTTATAGGCATGTGGTTCACTATCAATCACTTCCTTTTTCAGAAAACATGTATTCCTCTATGATTCTTTAGTGGTCTTTTCACTAGACTTCTTTCTAAAAACATCATTTTCGATTCTATACTCATTTTTGAAGCAAAACTCACACACTCTTCATGATAAACCGTAACCCTAATATTACCATTAGATGTATAACTGGTTGGAATGAATGTATATATATCAATATAAGATTTGCTATATATTTTCAAATATAATTTCAATGCATTATTTAAAGTTGGAACCAGTTATATAATTTATTTACAATATGGTCTATTCATGCATCATCTCTTATTCATCAACACAGGGTAGGCCTATTTTATCCGCAATACTAATTTATAAGTTTTCAAAATATTGCTCCTCATATTGGTGGAAGAAATACTCATGTCATCTGATCTACATATATATTTTACCACAGTAATATTCTTGACACAAAATGCAAAGGTCACACTTATGATTGTACTAAAGCCTAAATTTAAAGTGAGCATGGATTACTAAAAACCTCCATGTCTAGGTTCCCTAATGCGCTCAAATGTCAATCCTATTGGTGACTAAATAATTGTTTCTTCCTAAGATTATATATTCAACCTCAACCCTGTTGAAAATATCTAATCCTATCACTCACTTTATACGTTGCCTGATTTCCTAATGTCTCTATTGATACATATTTACTCTCTTTCCTACATATTTTCCCCAGTTCATCATTGTGACTGACTCTTCACATGTGCTGACATTTACATTTACTCTCTAACTGAAACCCTATTGCTAAAGAACTTTTGGTCCAACTCCTAGACTCACTCTTCTTCCTAATCCTACAGACAATCTTCCTAATCCTATGGACTATCCCTTTTGGACTGGATGATCTCTTCTAAATTCAGTCATCTGAGGTACAGCAACCTATGCCATTGTAAATAAATTTATCTGAGACCTCGGTGCAGAACATAATTCAAGCTTAGTATGCCAATCAATCGCCAAATGCCCTTCTGGGCTTCAAATCTTACCTAGATTTCTTTTTTCGTACTTATATTTCACGTCTATATTCTTATAAGTATCAGAGGTTCCCAAACCATTATTCATCCAGCAGAATGATTCCTAACCAAAATCGAACATGCTATTAACCCTAACCATACAATGTTCCGTCAATCTAACTTTACAGAAGAGGAGGGACCGAGTTGGTCTTACAATACAGGAAGGTAGGGGATCTTCCACCTGCTGAGAACCTCAAAAGTCCATGCAGAAATGATCGATGGAGAAGATTTAGGCAGCTATTTAGGACCTGAGAGAAGAAAAGTCATCTTCCATGGCAAACAACCTAGTCAGGATGAAGAGATGTTTCTGAATCAGCCTCTCTCTTCTTAATGTAGAGAAGTCGGATCAAACCAGGCCTTTGTGGAGAGCTGTTCCCAGGTGCCTATGGTTTCTATACCATTCTAATTTGTGAATGTGTCACAAGAAGTAGGGGCCGCCTCCATCTTATGAGAACCTAGGAAGCAACTGTTAGGACATATTGGTGGCCAAGTCAGTGACCTCATTCAGTTCCTGAAGGAAGTGACCTCACCTACTTCCTTGGTGATGGAATTCTCTGAATTTGGGATCCAGGAAGCCAGGCACCCAAAGCCATTACCCGTCCAAGTCCCAGTGGTCTCACTTGTTTGGATTTACCAAGGATAGAATCAGTCTTTCTAGGTTCCTCTTCATGTGACGGTGGCCAAATTCCAAGAAAGCTCTGAAGAGGGGCCTTTCCTCACAAGACTGGAATTGGCTCACCACTGCCTCCTGACAACTTCACAGAGTTGGTGAATGACACCAGATCTGAGACAGGAAAGGCCATTTCAGAGGAACATCGTATGGCCTACCAGTCAGAGGACATTCAGAAGAGTCACAGACCTACTTGGGGGAAGGAGGTGCCTGGGTGTGTGGATGTCAGTTTGTGGTTTTGTCTCATGTTCTGAGAATAGGTAGAAAAAACGTGATTTATTTCTTTTGGAATGGACTGTTTCTAATAAGTCATTTGACATGGTGAGTGTTTCTATTTCTGTGTATGCCACTGTGTCCGTGGTTGTAGACATTAGAAAAGAGAATGCATCAATGAATATGTCCTGTGTAGTAGAATGCCTCCCAGCAATCAACTTGTCCAATTTATGAAAGGACTGCGGCTTGCCTTACCAATGGGAAACACCTACAACCTTCCTAAGTTCCTGTTTTCTTCCAGAATTCTGGCCACTAGCCAGAATATGCTCATTGTTTTTTATCCATGATATGTACCACCTCCAATCACTGTGACATGACCATGTACTGAATAGCTGAAGGAATTGGCATGGCGAGCATCTCAAAAAACTCAGATATCAGTGTGGCTAGGAAACTCTCAGTGGAGATACCCTGCTTTGGGCCTTTTGCTTACATTTTGTTCTGTTGCCCTGAATGTCAGGAAGGTATTTGCCTCTGGCCACCCCTTTGTGAAGACTGAAAAAAACACTTATCAAATGGAAATGAATGAGGATCACCTGTGGCTCTTGGCATAATTGCTTTGGAAAGGGAGGTGTCTGAATCAGCCACTTGGCCCTGTGTGAGGCTCCAGCTTAGATTCTCAGCACCTGATGGATCTAAAGAAAGATCCCATGTGTGCATCCAAAACCAAAATGGCAAAAAGATCAGTCATTGTGGATGAAGTCTCTAGCCTTCTTCTGTGATGTTCCTGACTCCATCAAGTGAGAATAGGGATCCTTTGGGTCAAATGAGTTATTCAAAACCCTGCAGAAGTGCTTGGGTTTTCTCATGACTCCAAACCACATAAAGAATCTATACCTGACATTCAGTAGGCCTCAAAATGGAGAAGCAGAGCAGTATTAACGGCAGGTCTTTTTAATCACTCCTGGTTCACAGGAATGGTGTCCAGGCCACCCTGACTTTAGGCAAATGAGGGCCAAAGGTGCTCATTTTGGTCACTGTCTTGGGCTGCGCCCCTCATGGAAAAATTCAGCCAGAGGTTATGATGAGTGTCTATATGGAGAACATGAGGGCCTTGTGGGAGTGTTTAGGTTTTAATTTTGGTCATTTGTGTGGCGGTTGGAAGAAATGAATGGGTCCAACTGGTCTTGAACTCTGGTGTGAGTTCAAGGGGACTTAGAGACTGAGTTCTGGAACTGAACTCAGAGAAGTATTGCCATGAATTGTGTTGGGATTTTCGCAGGCCACACATGAGAGTCCCCCTTATAAACTGAGATCTAGGTCCAGGGTGGCTTTCCACAGAGCACTGAGAATCACAGCCTGGATATCACATGATTTTTTCTAAAACACATGGCAGGCATACTTGAGCGTCAAAACACACATGGACCTCACATTGTAGACCTCAATAGTCCTGGATTTCGGTGACCTTTTGGCCACTCCTTGGGAAGACTTGCCTGTGAGAGTTTTCCAGAGGTTTCATTGAAATGAGCTTCCTCACCATTTAATGTTTCCTGAAAAAATTGAAACCCACAGTGCCTCCAACCTCATGCTTGAATAATGGCTAGATAAATACCATGAAATTCTTAAAATTCCCTTGACCAGGTTGCACAGGAGAACCTTTGGATATACTGTTGCTGACGATGAGTGTATCAGACAGTTTCTTGATTGACTGGGTTTCATGAAAATGGTGTAGAACAGAGATGCCAGTAAGTTCAAGCCTGCTGATTAGTGGGCCTACAGCAGAGATGTGCAGTTTTGTGATAAAACTTCTGTCGTGGGGCCTTGTGGATCTGCCTTTGACTTCCATATGGCTTGTGGCTGACATGGTGCATCCAGCAGACCCTTATATGTAAAGGCATCTTTTTATAAGTAGAGGTTTAAGGGAAATCTTAACAATCAGGTTATTATGGTCAAGGGGGCAAACTGTGTGAGATAGAAACCTGGTTGGTGCATTCTCCTGCTGACCCTGACCCACCACACATGACAGAACTCCCTCCAGCACTGTGTTCCAGTTGAGCTCCTTGTATTCCATGAAGCAAATATTAAATTCCCAGTGCAGCACCAAGAATCATGACGAAATTTGGAGGATGACCAAATGGATACACAGCCAACATGTGGATACACTTAGCCCCCCGTGGCCACAGTTTACCTACAAAGACAGAATTCAGCACTGCTGCCTCATGTTCATTGGAAAATAAGAAACCATATCCACAAGGTCACAGAGATGAAGACCCAGCTTTGATGGTCTCCCTAGAAAGGAAGCTAAAGCTCCTGACAACAACATATGTTTTAAGTGCCCAACCTCAGAGACAGTTTCTCAAGAAGTCTTTAGGCAGGCAGAGGTCCATGTTTGTGGAGTGTTTACCCTGTCCCTTACTTTTGGAAACTCCTCTACCACTTCCAAGGTTGTGAACTCCTGATCGTATTCCATTCCAGATATGTAGTCATGGATTTTCTAACTCTTCTCCTCTAATTGTGTGTTACTTGGGGCGTAGGTGATATCTAGGTGTTGTTCTTGATGAGAGTGGGAAGATTTTTGTGTACCACATATTTGCATACACATTGGATTCATTTTTCTATTTTCCATTCAATATACTGATTCCCTGACACTAACTCACACCCTACTAGACTCTGATTACTAATCCTAATATAATGGAGGAAAGTAACCGAAACATTATAGAAACACAAGCAGTTCAGAGGAGGCATGGTGTATAGTTGGACTTGTTATTTGCATGATAAATGGTAGGTGTTAAAAATATAGTCAATTGTTAATTGAAATAGTTCTCCATTCTTTTTAATGTTAACTTATTTCTGAATTTCTGTCTCCATTTCTCTGGAGCCTATTCAGCACATGTATTTTTATATGCACATATAGAATCCTACCTGGTATCACACGTACATTTTTGTGAGGTGGCTAACTTTGCAGATACAAATTGTGAGAAGAGATCACTACTCCTAAACGCTTTTGGATCTTAAAATTCCACCTATGGGTGAGGTTCCTAGTTGAACAACATTATACATAAATCCATGTTCACTAAAATGAATACTTTTTAATCTGTGGATGATATATATTTCAAGATAAATTTTGATACCCATATATATTTATATATTGCTACTTTTTAATGTATCTGTGATATATATATATATATATATATATATATATATATATATATATATATATATATATATATTACACCCTCCTGATTTTTCAAAATATGAAATATATGTGTCTTATATACACTCCCAAAATTCATTCATGTCATGAATGTGGATTTATAATAAAATGTTCACAAGATTATGCTCAGATATATTCATCCACCTGAAATATATATTTGATTCCTAGTACTGAAAACTAACTTTAGTAAATGGTCCTTTCAAATCCTAATGTTTCTACAGTAACTGACCCAGTTTAACATCAATGCAAGTAGATTCCTATGGGACATGATATGTATTTTGACATTCATTTTCTTTCAACACTGGTACATTACTATTTTTTTCAGTTTTTGCACATCATAGGATATATATTTCATCCACAAGTTAGGAAATTTATACTTTTTTTATACTTACAATCACTTCCTGCTTCAGAACACATGTATTCCTCTAGGTTTCTTGATTCGTCTTTTCATGAGACTTCTTTCCAAACACATAATTTTCCATTTTCATAATCACTTTTGAAGCTAAACTCACACACCTTTCATGATAAAACGTAACCCTAATATTACCATTAGATGCATAACTCGTTGGAATGAATGATTGTATATCAATATAAGATTTCTTATATATTTTCAGATATCAATTCAATCCATGATTTAAAGTGGAAACAGTTATATTATTTATTCACAGTATTGTCAATTCATGCATGACTTCTATATTCATAGACACAGGGTATAACTCTGTGTACCCCCAACACTAATTTATACGTCTTGAAAATATTGCTCCCAGAAATGTTAGAAAAAATACTCATGTCACCTGATCTACATATACATTTTATCACTGTAATATTCTGATCACAAAATGCAAATGTCAAACTTATGATTGTAGCAAATCCTAAATGGAAAGTGATCCTGGATTACTAAAAACATCCATGTCCAGGTTGCCTAATGCTCTCAAATGTCAATCATATTGCTGACTACATATTTGTTTCTTCCTAAGATTATACATTGAAACTCAACCTTGTTGTTAATGTCTAATCCTATCATTCACTTTATACTTTGCCTGATTTCATAATGTGTGTATTGATATCTGATTTCCTACATATTTTCTCCAGTTCATCATTGTGACTGACTCTTCACATGTGCTGACATTTACATTCACTCTCTAACCGAAACCCTATTGCTAAGGAACTTTAGTTCCAAATCCTATACACAGTCTTCTTCCTAAACCTACCAACTATATTCCTAATCCTACCAACTATCCCTTTTTGAATGGATGTTCTCTTCTACATTTAATTATCCAAGTAAAGGTCGGATGAGGTCGAAAGAAGAGACCACCAAGAGACTATCTCATGCAACAGCGCAGTGTTTATTGGGGGTCCAGCATGCTGATGCTCAGAGCTCACTTGAATAGAGTAGAGAGCCCTTAGAACAGCTTAAGCAGAGCTTATACACTTTCCTTGGTGACGGCAGGGAGGGAAGTTTATTGATAGGTCAGGGCGAGTGGTCAGTTTGCATGCAACCCAGTGAGGGAGCACATTCTGCAGTTAGTCAGTTGGGGACAGCACATTCTGGGAACAAGATTAGCAAACATTTCTCAAGATTTCAACAGTGTTTTGTTAAGCATACAGGAAAAAAGGAAGTGAAAAGTGCCTATTCAATTAACCTTTCATTCCCCACTTCTTCTTCTGGCTACTTTTAATCATAAAAGTGATCATTGCGGGGTGTCACATTCTATGTTTGCTAGTGGGGTATTACCATAAGTTTAACTCATCCAATTTGAGCTTGGAAAAAAGAAATTACACGGTTGAGCAAACAGGGTTTTATAGTTAGCAATAATATGAGGATTATTATTGAACTGTCCAGGGTTGATAAATGCGTAGTTAACCAGGGGGACTGTGTGAACCAAGACTCAAACCACACTTTTTGGGCCTCTCTCTCTCATTGACACTCTTCAAGGCATCTATTTAATTTACTCCTAGGTTTTTTTACAACTCCAGTATGGTCGGCAAAAACACAACATTCTCCATCAATGCAGAACAAAGGCCCCCTTCTTTCATGAAGAGGAGGTTCAACCCTCGCCTTTTCTGTAAAATAACTTCAGAGAGAGAGGTTAAAGATTCCTGCAAAGCCAAGATGGAGGATTCTAATATCTTTAAGTTTTGGTCTATTGCTGCTTCTAATTGTGTCATTTGTTGTATCCCATGGACCAAGGCAGTGGTTCTTGTGCTCACGCCTGCAGCAACTCCTATTCCTAATAGGATGGCTAAAGTGATGGATATATGTTCTCAGTGGAACCGAGTTTTATGCCCCCCTATTTGAACTTCAAATGAACCTGCATTATGATAAAGCACTCTGGGAAACATCTGCACCTTTACACATTTAATCACATCGTCTTGACAATTTCTTGAAAACATAAACAATGTTTAAGTCTATAGAATTATACTGTTGTAGAGACGGACAAGGCACGGCACCTAAGATACTACCAAAAACAGGGAAACTTTCCATTTTATTAGCAACCGGATTCAGAGGGCATTACTTCTGTTATAATCAATTAATTCCCTGAAACTCACGTTTAGGTAGTTTCAGAATTTTGTACCCAACATATAAGGGAAGGGGCGCAGAAGTTCACAGCCTGCAGAAGTTCACAAAAAGCAGATTTTTTTCTGTTTTATTCCTCTGTTGTGGGCAAGTTAACTTTTCAAGGACACCTGGGTGAAGGAGAGCTTTTTTTTCCCTTAATTTTTCCCCCTTCCAGCTGTTACCATGGAGCCCAGTTGGTAACTTCTTTATCTTTGAAATGTAGCCATCTCTGTGAAGCCCCAGATCAATGCCAAAGGCCTTGTTCACATATTTTGTGAAAAACTAGTAAGGGGGTGTCTAACTTAGGAGTGCTGATATTTTTATCCAGTGACCAAGTACAACAGGGCAACATGGAAAGAGGAAGTTTATCTACTTTGAAGTCTTTCATGGGGACTCTTTTCCTGAAAGTCCTAAAGTCAGCCATGCTGAAGACTTCCGTAGAAGGTCAATTAATGTTTTTCTGTGGGCCTGGAACAGAGGGGGGAGATGGGGAAGGCATGGCTTTGAGCAGCTCCGTGGATCTGAGAATGAGGTAGCAGAGATGTGAAAGAATACTGGCAAAGGTGTTTGTGATTTTCCTAGCAACAAAAAGGTGAGCAGTAGAACAGGTAGAACAGAGGAGAAGATAGGAGTTAGTATCCCTAAAAGCCTGTGAGGGACTTTAAATTCTTAGTAACCTGTTTTCACTAATGACAAAGAAACTTTAAAGGCCATTTTCACTACATCTTGGATAGGGGTCTGAGGGTTCTCCTCAGCTGGTTTGAGCTTTGGGTTAGCTGTTAAGAGGAACTGGTGGGACCCGGTGTGGGCACTGACTGGAGAAGAGAGGAGTGATTCGGTGGAGGGTTACCTCAGTACCTGCTACCTCAGAAAGGGGGAAATGGTCTGAGATCCGGCGGAGGTTTGGGTTTTTGATCTAGTAATTGGAGGGGAGAAATCATGTTGCTGAGGTGAGAGTGACAGCAGAGAGTCTGGAGCGGAAGGCTGAGTGTGAGGACCTATTGGAGAAGCATAGTTCAGGATGTGAGCGAAGGAGGGAAAAGGCCTCCACATAGGGAAATCTCCTTTCACCCTTTTGAGGACATTCAGAAGTTAAAAAGGTCATGCAGAATTTGAGGATCTAGAGACCCCTCTAGGGGCCAACAGTTTGGGTGATCTAATTGGTAATAGGGCCAATGCTGTGTACAGAATTTGATGAGGAGTTTGGGTTCCATCATGCACTGCCTGTATGATCACATCCCTAGACATACAGAAGAAGTCGGCATTCCCCCCACACAACCGTGACTGTTTGTGGCTTTGGTAGTCCACCGGGCAAACATAGTAATCTAGGCTAGCCAACCTGCATCTGGCTCGCGTGTCCCTACATCCATAATGATTGTTTCCATTATCAATGGTGCAGAATGGATTTAATGGAAATTTAGTGGGATCCTCTTCATCAGGTATATCCCAATAGGAAAGACCTATAGCCAGCTGACAAATGTCTGGGTGGATAGATGTCCACCAAGTCCCTAAGTGGGCTGGATGCGAGATAGATCATACTTCTTTACCAGTAGGATTTGTGATCAGCCATCGCTGCTGAACGGGTTTAATAGGTTTAAGACTACTGGTGGTCAAGGGAATAGTCTATAGCCTTAGACACAGGGTAAATACACAATTTGAAAGTTTTACCAATCTTTTCCATTTTCCAGCCAGAGTCTGGCAGGGCGCAGGCTTGAGATGAGAGGTATGGATCCAGGAAGTGATTCTGTCTTCCTTTACCGCTGTAGGTGTTATAAGTAGCACCTTGTATCGTCATTTCCAGTGGGGTTTCAGGGATGACACCTGATGTCGACTTATGTAGATGAAGTCTCTTACTTGATATTGATGTAGAGTCCATTCGTCCCCAGGTTGATAGGCATTGGCCATCTGTTTTCACAGGTATCCCTGAGTTCTTTCAAGAGCTTTAATTCAGTCAAGCAATGGGGTGTGGAAGGAATCGTTAGGTCTTAGAGTTGGGGTTAGGTCCCTTACTGAAGGAGGGGAACCATGGACAATTTCATAGGGGGTAAGGTTACACAAAGAAACAGAGGGAGTGTTTCTTCCATGAAATAGTGCATAAGGAAGGAGCATAGTACAATCTATTATGCAGGTTTCTAAGCTTAATTTCGTTATGGTCTCTTTAATGGTTCTATTCATTCTTTCTACCTGTCCTGAACTCGGTGGTTTATAAGCACAATGTAACTTTTAATTAATCCCCAGGGTCTTGCCTAACCCCTGACTTACTTGGGCTACAAACGCCAGTCCATTATCAGACCTTATTACTTTAGGCAGGCCGTATCTTGTAAAAATATCTTTCAGGATCTTCTTGACAACCATTTGCGCTGTTTCGTTTTTTTTCTTTTTTCCTGGAAAAGGCTTCAATCCATCCTCAAAATATATCTACAAAGACTAGGCAATATTTAATTTCAAACCTTGCTGGCTTAATTTTAGTAAAGTCCACTTCCCAGAATTGTCCTGGTCTGGTTCCTCGTAGGTGCTTTTTTGCAGGAAGCTTGGAAGGGTAAGCATTAACCATGACAGACCTGACAGGCTTTTGTTACCCATTCAGTTATTTCCTTTTGCTTTGAGTCGGTTAGTAAAATCTCTGTTCTTCATCCTTCAGGAATGAATGCAATTTCTTTGAACCAAGGTGAGTGAGTTGATATACATTTTCTACTGACATATTTAGAGCCGTGACTATAGGAGTTTTTATTGAAGGATTTAGAAATTCCACTTGTGGGCCTTCAGGGTTAAAAGTTATTTTGGCCCGGAGCTTGGTGAGCAGATCTCTGCCCATCAATGGGGCCGGGCATTCTGGGATTACTAAGAACGAGTGATGGATTTTTCCTTTCCCCTGGTCCATGGTCCTCTTAGTTGTCCAAACCCGATATTTTCTGCCATTAGCCCCTTGAATTAGAGACCTTTTTATTTGATAGAGAGACCAATGGGGCCATAAGGGCAGAGTATATTGCCCCTGTATCCACTTCAAAGTTTGCTAGGGTCCCCTCCACTTCAAAATTTACCCTGAGCTCTCGGAGGGGATCTGAGACCCAACATTCTTAGTCATCCTCCAGAGTCAGAATGGCTGGCTAGAGTGGCTGTCTCTTTCAATGGCACTCTTTGAAGCAGTGTCCTTTTTCTTTACAGTAGGCACATTAAATTGAGGCCAGGGGTGGCCTCTAGTCTGGGCCCCGGTATCCCTTCCTGTCTCCATGTTTCTTATTTCTGGCCTATTTGTTGTTGTGACCAGGACCTTAGTCAATGCCTTAGTCTGTCTTTTGTTTCTTTTATCCTTCCTTTGCTCCCTACTCTTCCTCACTTTCTTTCTTATAGTATACCTTCTCGGCTACTCTGACTAAATCTTTCAAAGTCATATCTTGTAATCCATCTAAGCATTGTAACTTTCTTTTAATATCCAGGGCAGCTTGCCCATAAAGGCCATCTTGACAGATGACTTTTGATCCTCTGCCTGAGGATCGAAAGAGTATATCTCCTATATGCCTCCATAATTCTCTCTAAAAACTTAGAGGGAGATTCATCAGGCCCTTGAATAATCTCTCTTAACTTGGCAAAATTTGTAAGTCGCCTAGCGGCCACTAAGATACCCACAATTAGAGCCCAGTGATAAGTGGACAGATGCTCCCTACCTTCAAAGGTGTTGGGGTCCCAGTTTCGTTGATTCAAGGGAAAGCCGGGTTAAATATGTTGGGAAGTTTTGTCGGTTACACATCTGGTCAGAGGATATTTTTCTCTAGCATCCAGGAGGATTCTCTTTTGTTTCTCTGTCATGAAGAGACAACCCTAGGTGTTGTTGGCAGTCATCCCAAGTAGGCTGGTGTGAAAACATCAATGACTCAACCACACCTAGGAGCCGGTTGGGGTCCTCGGTAAAACGGGGATTTTTATTTTTCCAGTTATATTGGTCTGAAGAGGAGAAAGGTAAATACTGGTAGGCTTGCATTATTCCCCCAAGGCCGTTGTCAATCATTGGCCCCTAGGGATGGAGGGGGAGCATCATTCGAGTTCCAGGTTTTTCAATCATTCACCGCTGGTGAGTACCTTTAGCCGGGCTAGCTTCCTCCAGAAGAGGAGGGGCTGTGTGTGCCGCGGGGAAATTATCTGGAGGGCGCTGGGCTGGCTTAGCTTTCTCCAATGGTGGAGAGGTTGAGTCAGCAGCAGGGGAATCACTTAGAGGGTGTTGGTCTTTGGGGGACGTGGGCAGGAGATAAGGAGGGGGACGAGAGTCCAGTAGAGTCAAATCTTGTGTCTCAGGGAGAACAGAGGTTGGAGGAGGAGGAGGAGCAGAGGGTTTGAGAGATCATGGGGGAAGCAGTAGGAGTGAAGGTAGGGGCAAGGAAATGCTTCACCCATGAAGGAGATTTGCAGAGGTCCTGCCAAGTTAAGATATATGGCTGTTGATCCAGATGGCTATGTGGCCCTGGCTGAAAGACAATATCATCTGACTTTTTAAATTAGTGGGAAGTAGAAAGATCCTTCTAGGGGCCATCCGAATACAAAGGTGGGCCATTCTGAGGCACAGAGAGTCTGCCAGGTCCAGAATTTTACTGAAAAAGAAAGATTCTGAGCCCTTAAGGGTACTTTGGTCCAGTGATCGAGGGTTAGGGACACAGGCATTGAAGTGCTCTGTCCCATAATGAAAGATACACAAACAGTAAAAGCAACGACACACGACACAGACAAGACAAGAAAATAAAGACAGACAATGGAACTTCGAACACTGAGACCAGGACTAAGTATCTGGCCCAACCCGATGGGCTGGCGATACTGAATCTGAAACAAAATATCACTGAATTGAGGAGACTATTGCTCCTCGATTTCCCGAATACTCTGGAGCATCCCCCAGGGATGTGGCCTGTGGCTCTGTGACACGTATGTCAGCCACCGTCGGAGAGAGCTCACACTCTTCATTGACAGCCATTTTGTGAAGCCCTAACCTGAAACCTGAAACCAGAAAGAGGCACCATACTTACCCCAAGAGGAGCCTGTTGGGGTCTCTCGTTCGCCGCTGCCGGATCTCACTGGAAGCTCCATATGTAAAGGTCAGACGAGCATCGGGTGAAGAGACCACCAAAAGACTGTCTCATGCAAAAGCAAAGGGTTTATTGGGGATTCAGCATGTTGGGGCTCAGAGCTCACTTGAATAGAGCAGAGAGCCCTGAGAACAGCTTAAGCAGAGCTTATATACTTTCCTTGGAGAGGGCAGAGAGGGAACTTTATTGTTTGGTCTGGGCGAGTGAGCAGTTTGCGTGCAACCGGGTGAATGAGTACATTCTGTAGGTTGGCAGTTGGGGACAGCACATTCTGGGAACAAGATTAGCAAACAGTTCTCAAGATTTCAATAGTGTTTTGTTAAGCATACAGAAAAACAGCAAGCGACATTTACCTATTTTACTAAATTTTCATTACCGAATATACTTTGCCAGATTTCCTAATGTCTCTATTGAAATCTGCTTTCCTACATATTTTCCCCAGTACATCATTGTGACTGACTCTTCACAAGTGCTGACATTTACATTCACTCTATACCCGAAACCCCATAGCTAAAGAACTTTTGGTGCAAATCCTATACTTACTCTCCGTTCTAAACTTACCAACTATCGTCCTAATCCTACCGACTATGCTTTTTTAAATTTTTTTTCTTAAAGAAAGAGTTAGAGAGAGAGGGAGAGAGAGAGAGAATTTTTTAACATTTAGTTTTTTTAGTACTTGGCAGACACAACATCTTTGTTTGTACGTGGTGCTGAGGATCGAACTCGGGCCGCACGCATGCCAGGCGAGCGCGCTACCACTTGAGCCACATCCCCAGCCCCCCGACTATCCATTTTTGACTGGAAGTTCTTTTTGACAGTCAATCATTCAAAGTACAAGGTCCTATGCCTTTGTATATTGATTTATCTGAGACATCTGTGCAGAAAATAAATCAAAGCTAAATATTGCAATCAAAGACCCAATGCCCTTCTGGGCTTCAAATATTACCTTTATTTCTGTTTTCGTACTTATATTTTACCTATATATTCTTGAAAATATCGAAGGTTCGCCATACCATTATTCATTCAGCAGAATGATTCCTAACCCCAATCGAAACTGTTATTAACCCTAACCATACACTCTTCCCTCAATCTAACTTTACAGAAGAGCAGGGACAGAGTTGATCTTAAAATACAGGAATGTACGGTTTCTTCCAACTGCTGAGAAACTCAAAGGTCCACGCAAAATGATCTCTGGAGAAGTTGTAGGCACATATGTAGGAACTGAGAGAGCAAAAGTCATCTTCCATTGAAAACAACCTGGTCAGGATGAAGGGATGTGTCTGAATCAGCCTCTCTCTTCTTAATATGGAGAAGAAGGACCAAACCAGGCCAGTGTGGAGAGCACTTCCCGGGTGCCTATGGTTGATATACCATTCGAACTTTTGAAAGTGTCACAGGATGTAGGGGCAGCCTCCATTTCATGGGACACTTTGAAGCAACTGTTAGAACAAAGTGGTTGCCAAGGCAGTGACCTCATTCAGATCATGAAGGAAGTGACCTCACCTAACATCCTTTGTGATGGAACACTCTGAAATTGAGATCCAGGAAGCTAGGCACCCAAATCCTGTTTCAGTCCCAGTCCAATTGTCTCAATTGTTCGGATTTACCAAGGACAGAGTCAGTCTTTCTTGGTACCTACGGAGGTGAGGATGCCCAAATGCCAGGAAAGCTCTGAAGAGTGGCCTTTCCTGAGAAAGCAGTTAGTGGATCACCGCTGGCTCCTGAGAACTTCACAGTGTTGACCAAGGAGACCAGATCTGAGACAGGACAGGACATTTCGGGGTAACATAGTATGGCCCACCAATCAGAGGACACTATGGATACTCTCAGACTGACTTGGGGGAAGAAATTGTCTTTGTGGATGTGGCTGTTGGTTTGTGGTTTGGTCTCATGTTCTGAGAATAGGTAATAAAGGCGGTTTTTTGGTTTGAAGTGAATTGTTTCTAATAAGTCTTATGAAAAGACGAGTGTTTCTAAGTCTGTGTATCCCACTGTGTCCGTGGTTCTAGACATCAGAAAAGAGAATGCATCAATGGATGACTCCTGTCTAGTAGAAATCTTCCCAACATTCATCCTGCCAATTTATGAATGGACTGCGGCTTGCCTTATGAATGGGCAACACCTACTATCTTCCTAAGTTTCTATTTTGTTCCTGAATTCACTCCACTCTCCAAAATAGGCTCATGGTTATGTGTCCAATATATATACCACCTCCAAGCTCTGTGGCATGGCCATGTACTGGATAGCTAAAGGGAATGGCGAGCATCTCAGAAAACTCAGATATCAGTGTGACCAGGAAAGTCTCAGTGGAGAAATCCTGCTTTGGGCCATTTGCTTACCTATTGTTCTGTTGCCCTGAATTTCAGAAAGCTTTTTGCCTCAGACTACTCCTTTGTGAAGCCTGAAGAAAAGAGTCTTCAAATGCAAATGAATGGGCATCACCTGTGGCTCTTTGCTTGATTGCTTTGGAAAGGGATGTGTCTGAATCAGCCTCATGACCCTGTGTGATGCTGTGGCTTAGATTCTTAGCACCTGATGGATCTAAAGAAAGATACCATGTGTGCATCCAAAACCAAAATGGCCAAATGAGGAGTCAGTGTGGATTAAGTCTTTTGCTTTCCTCTGTTAGGTTCCTGAAATCCATCAAGTGAGAATAGGGATCTTTTGGGTCAAATGAGTTCTTCAAACCCTGCAGAGACTAGCCCAGAGGTGCTTGGCTTTTCTCATGACTCCAAATCACATAAAGAATCTATACCTGAAAGTAAGTAGGCCCCAAATTGGAGATGCAGAGCAGTATTAAGTGCAGGCCTATTTAATCACTCTTGGTTCTCAGGAAGGGTGTCCAGGCCACCCTGACTTTAGGCAAATGAGGGGCAAGGGAACTTATTTGGATACTGTCTTTGTCTGTGCCCCTCATGGAAATTTCCAGCCAGAGGTTATGATAAGTGTCTATATGGAGAATGTTGAGGGCCATGTGGGAGTGTTTTGGTTTTAATTCTGGTCGTTTGTGTGGCGGTTGGAAGAGATGACTTAGTTCACCTGGGCTTGAACTCTGGTGTTATTAGAGACTGAATTCTGGAACTGTCCTCAGAGAAGTATTGCCATGAATTGTGTTGGAATATTAGGAGGCAACACATGAGAGTCATCCTGAAAACTGAGATCCTGGCCAAGGTGGCTTCCACAGAGCACTGGGAATCTCAGCCAGGATTTCACGTGATTTTATTCTGAAAGTCTTGGCAGCCATAATTGAGAGTCAAAACACACATAGACCTCACATTTTAGACCTCAATGGGCCTGGATTCATGTGAAATATTGGCCACTCTTTGGGAAGCCTTGCCTGTGAGAGTTCTCCAGAGATTTCTTTGAAATGAGCTTCCTCACCATTTAATGTTTCCTAAATAATTTGAAACCCACAGTGCCTCCAACTTCATCTTTGAAAAATAGCTAAATACATACCATGAATTTTTTGAAATTTCAATGACCAGGTGGCAATGGAGAAACTTTGGATGACTTGTTGCTGGTCATGAGTGTACCAGACTGTGCTTGGATTTACTTGGTTTCATGAAAACAGTGTAGAAAAGAGATCCCTGTAAGTTGGAGACTGCTGAGTAGTGGGCCTAGAGCAGTGGTGTGCAGGTATGTGATAAAACATCTGTGGTGGTACCATGTGGATCTGCCCTTGGATTCCAAATGGCTTGAGACTGACATGGTGAAGTCAGCAGACCCTATTATATAAAAGCATCTTGTTATATGGAGAGGTTTCCGGGCAATGTTCAGAATCAGATTGCTATGGACAAGCAGGCAAGCTATGTGGGGTAGAAGCCTGGTTGGTGCATTTTCCTGCAGACCTTGACCCACCACATGTGACAGAACTCCCTCCATCACTGGTACCTGTTGAACTCCTTGTATTTCCTGAAGCAAATACCAAATTCACAGTGCAGCAGCAAGAAACACCTCGAAAAGTGGAAGATGATCAAATGGCTTCACAGTCCACATGGGAAGACACTTAGACCCCAGTGGCCACAGTTCACCTACAAAGAGAGAATTCAGCACTGCTTCCTCATGTTCATTGGAAAATAAAAAACCATATCTTCCAGGTCACAGAGATCAGACCCAGCTTTGTTGGTCTCACTAGAAAGGATGCTAAAATTCCTGACAACAACATATATTTCAAGTGCCCAACCTCAGAGGCAGTTTCTCAAGAGTCTTTAGGCCCAATGAGCTCCATGTTTGTGGAGTGTTTACCCTGTCCCTCACTTTTGGAAACTCCTCTACCACATCCAAGATTGTGAACTCCTGAATATTTTCCATTTCCGATATGTATTCACAGATTTCCTAACTCTTCTTCTCTAATTGTGTTTATTTGGGGCAAAGGTAATGTAAAGGCAATGTTCTGGATGAGAGTGGGAATATTTTTGTGTAGCACATATTTGCATACACATTGGATTCATTTTCCTATTTTCCATTCGAATTACTGAATTCCTGACATTAACCCATACCCTAATAGACTCTGACTACTAATCCTAAAATGATGGACAAAAATAACCAAACAGAATGGAAATGAAAGCAGTTCAGAGAAGGCATGGTGTATAGTTGGACTTTCCTTTTGAATGATAAAGGGTAGGTGTTATAAATCTAGTCAATTTTTAATTGAAATTGATCTCCATGTGTTTTTAAAGTTAACAAATATGTGAATTCCTGTCTCCCTTTCTCTGCAGCCTGTTCAGCACATGTATTTTTATATGCAAATATAGAAACATAACTGGTATCACACGTATATCCTTGTGAGTTTGGCTGTCTTGGGAGATACAAATTGTGGGAAGAGATCACTCCTCCTAAACGCTGTTGGAACTGAAACTTCAACCTATGGGTGAACTTCCTAGTTGAACAATATTATACATAAATCCATGTTCAGTAAAATGATTATTTTTGGATCTGTGGATGATATATGATTCGTAGTGAATTTCGATTGGCATGCATATTGATACATTTTAGTGTCTGTGTGTGTGTGTGTGTGTGTGTGTGTGTGTGTGTGTGTATATATATATATATATATATATATATATATATATAAATACATAAATGCACACACACATATCTATATCTATCTATCTATCTATCTATATATATATATATATAAACTCTCAAGATTTTTCAACATATGAAATATATGTTTCTTATTATACACTCCCTAAATTCATTCGTGTTCATATATGTAAATTTATAGTCAACATTTCACAAGATTATTCTCATAAAAATTCATCCACTTGAAATACGTATTCGTTTCCTAGTACTGAAAACTAACTTCAGTGAATAGTGCATACAAATCATAATATTTCTACAGTAACTGAGCCAGTTTAGCATCAATGCAAGTAGATTCCTATGGGATATGATGTGTATTTTGACGTTCATTTTCATTCAAAACTGGTGCATTACTATTTTTTCAGTTTTTGCACATCATTGGATATATATTTCATCCACAAGTTAGGAAATTTATAGGCTTTTTTTATACTTACAATCAAATCCTGCTTCAGAACATATGAATTCCTCTATATTTCTTGACTCATCTTTTCATGAGATTTCTTTCCAAACACATTATTTTCCATTTCCATAATAACTTTTGAAGCTAAACTCACACACCCTTCATGATAAAACATAACCCTAATATTACCATTAGATGTATAACTCGTTGCAATGAATGATTGCATATCAATATAAGATTTTTATATATTTTCAGATATCAATTCAATCCATGATTTAAAGTGGAAACAGTATATTATTTATTCACAGTATTGTCAATTCATTCATTTCTTCAACATTCATAGACACAGGGTACAACTCTGTGTACCCCCAATACTAATTTATACCTCTTCAAAATATTGCTCCCAAAATGTTAGAAGAAATACTCATGTCACCTGATCTACATATACATTTTATCACAGTAATATTCTGATCACAAAATGCAAAGGTCACACTTCTGATTGTAGCAAATCCTAGATGGAAAGTGAACCTGGATTACTAAAAACATCCATGTCCAGGTTTCCTAATGCTCTCAAATGTCAATCATATTGGTGACTAAATATTTGTTTCTTCCTAAGATTATATATTGAAACTCAACCTTGTTGATAATGTCTAATCCTATCATTCACTTTATACTTTGCCTGATTTCATAATGTGTGTATTGATATCTGATTTCCTACATAATTTTCCCAGTTCATCATTGTGACTGACTCTCCACATGTGCTGAAATTTACATTCACTCTCTAACCGAAAACCTAGGGCTATTGAACTTTTGGTCCAAATCCTATACTCACTCTTCTTCCAAAACAGACCAACTATCTTCCTAATCCTAACAACTATCCCTTTTTGACTGGATGAACTCTTCTACATTCAATCATCCAGGGTACAAGATGATATGCCATTGTATATTGATTTATCAGAGACATCTGTGCGAACGAAATTCAATGCTAAGTATTCCAATCAAGGGCCCAATGCGCTTCTGGGCTTAAAATCTTACCTAGATTTCTGTTTTCATACTTATATTTCAAATCTATATTCTTATAAATATCCCAGGTTCCCAATACCATTATTCATCCAGCAGAATGATTCCTAACTTAAATAGAACATGTTATTAACCCTAACCATACATTGTTCCCTCAATCTAACTTTATAGAAGAACAGGGACAGAGTTGGTCTTAATATAGAGGAATATAGGGGATCTTCCACCCGCTGAGAACCTCAAAGGTCCATGCAGAAATTATCCCTGGGGAAGATGAAGGCAGCTATAAAGGACCTGAGAGGGCAAAAGTCATCATGTAAGGCAAACAACCTGGTTAGGATGAAGGGATGTTTATGAATCAGCCTCTCTCTTCTTAATGTAGAGAAGATGGACCAAACCAGGTCTGTGTGAGAGCTGTTCCCGGGTGCCTATGGTTGATATATCGTTCTAAGTTGTGAAAGTGTCACAGAAAGTAGGGGCAGCCTCCATCTCATGGGACCCTTTGAAGGAACTGTTAGGACAAAGTGGTTGCCAAACCAGTGACCTCATTCAGTTCCGAACGGAAGTGACCTATCTCACTTCCTTGGTCTTGGAACACTCTGAACTTGGAATCCCAGAAGCCAGGCACACAGAACCAGTCCCAGACCCAGTCCCACTGGGCTCACTTGTTTGGTTTTACCAAGGACAGAATCAGTCTTTCTTGGTACCTACTGATTTGAGAATGGCCAAATGCCAGGAGAGCTTTGGAGAGTGGCCTTTCCTGAGAAAGAAGGTAGTGGCTCAAAGCTGGCTCCTGACAACTTCAAAGAGTTTGCCAAGGAGTCCAGATCTGAGACAGTACAGGGCATTTTGGGGGAACATAGTATGGTACAACAATCAGAGGTAATTCCGGAGAGTCAAAGACCTACTTGGGGGAAGAAAGTCCTATGTTGTTGTGGGTGTGAGTTTGTTGTTTTTTCTCATGTTCTGAGAATTGGTAGGAAAGGCAGTTTGTTTGATTTGAAGTGGACTGTTTCTAGTAAGTCGTTTGACAAGGCAAGTGTTTCTATGTCTATGTATCCACTGTGTTTGTAGTTGTAGACATTAGAAAACATAATGCATCAATGAATGTGTCCTGTCTAGTATAATGCTTCCCAGAATTCATACTGCCCAATTTATGATTGGACTGCAGCTTTCCTTATGGATGGGTAGCAATTACTATCTTCCTAATTTCCTGTTTTATTCCTGAATTCTGGGCACTCTCCGGAATAGGCTCATGGTTTTCTGTTCAAGATACTGTGACATGGCCATGTACTGGAGAGCTGAAGGAAATGGGAGCATCTCAGGAAACTCAGATATCAGTGTGACCAGTAAAGTCTATGTGGAGAAACCCTGCTTTGGGAATTTTGCTTACCTATGGTTCTGGTGCTGTGAATATCTAGAAGGTCTTTGCCTTAGGCCACCCCTTTGTGAATCCTGAAGAAAAGAGTTTTCAAATGGAAATGAATAGGCATCACCTGTGGCTCTTTGTTTTATTGCTTTGTAAAGAGATGTGTCTGAATCAGCCACTTGGCCCAGTGTGATTATTTGGAGAAGTACATCAGTATTAATGGCAGGCGTATTTGATCATTCCTGGTTAACAGGAAGGGTTTCCAGGCCACCCTGACTTTAGGCAAATTAGAGGCAAGGGAGATTATTTTGGACACTGTCTTGGTATGCACCCCTCATGGAAACCTCAACCCAGAGGTTATGATGAGTGTCTATATAAAAGAAGATGAGGGCCATGTGGGAGTGTTTTGGTATTAATTGTGGTCAGTTGTGTGGCAGTAGGAAGAGATTCCTGGATCAACCTGGGCTTTAACTATGGTGTGATTCCCCTTAGAGACTGAGTTTTGGAACTGAACTCAGAGAAGTATTACCATGAATTCTGTTGGGATTTTAGAAGGCCATGCAGGAGAGTTGCCCTTGGAGACTGAGATTTAGGCCCAGGATGGCTTTCCACAGAGCACTGGGAATCTCAGCTAGGATATCACATGATTTCATTCTGAAAGACTTGGCAGCCATACTTGAGAGTCAAATAACACATGGAACTCACATTGTAGACCTCAATGGGCCAGGCTTCATTTGACCTTTTGGCCACTCTTTGGGAAGACTTGCCTGTGAGAGTTCTCCTGAGCTTTCATTGAAATGAGCTTCCTCACCATTTAATGGTTAGTGAATGAATTGAAATCCACAGTGACACCAACTTCATCCTTAAAAAATGGCTAGATAAATACCATGGAATAATTCCCAAGAGCAGGTGGCACTGGAGAATCATTGGATGTTCTGTTGCTGATCATGAGTGTACCAGACAGTGCCTTGATTTACTGGGTTTCATGAAAATGGTGTAGAACAAAGATGCCAGTACGTTGGAACCTGCTTAGTAGTGGGCCTAGAGCAGTGGTTTGCAGGTGTATGATAAAACATCTGTGATGGGGCCACATGGATCTGCCATTGGCTTCCAAATGCCTTTTGACTGACATGGTGCAGCCAGCAGACCCTTATATGTAAAGGCATCTTGTTACATTGAGAGGTTTTAGGGCAATGTTCAGAATTGGGTTGCTACAGACAAGGGGGCAAGCTTTGTTGAATAGAAGCCTGGTTGGGGCGTTCTCCTGCACACCCTGACCCACCACACGTGAGAGTACTCCCTCCAGCACTGTGTCCCCGTTGAACTCATGGTATTTACTGAAGCCAATACCAAACTCCCAGTGCAGCAGTAAGAATCACCAGGAAAAGTGGAGAATGACCAAATGGCTTCTCAGTCCACAAGAGGAGACACTTAGCTCCCAGTGGCCACAGTTTACCTACAATGAGGGAATTTAGAACTGCTGCCTCATGTTCACTAGAAAAGAAGAAACCATGTCCTTCAGGTCACATATATGCAGATCCAGCTTTGATTGTCTCACTACAAAGGAAGCTGAAGCTCTTGACAACAACATATATTACAAGGGCCCAACCTCAAAGGCAGTTTCTCAAAGAGTCATTAGGCCAGCAGAACTCCATATTTGTGGAGTATTTACCCTATCCCATACTTTTGGAAATTCCTCTACCGCCTCCAAGGCTGTGAACTCCTGAGCATTTTCATTTCCACATATGTATTCACAGATTTTCTAACTCTTCTCCACTAATTGTGTCTTAATTGGGGCGAAGGTTATGTCAAGGCATTGTTCTGGATGAGAGTGGGATGATTTTTGTGTAGCACATATTTGCATACACATTAGATTCATTTTCATATTTTCCATTTGAAATAATGAATCCCTGACATTAACCCATAACCTACTAGACTCTGACTACTAATCCTAATATGATGGAGAACAAGAAACCTAACAGAATAGAAATACAGGCCGTTCATAGGAGGCATGGTGCATACTTGGACTTCCCTTCTGCTTTATCAAGGGTATGTGTTATAAATCTAGTCAACTTTTCATTGTAATAGTTCTCAATGAGTTTTTAAAGTTAACACATATGTAAATTTCTGTCTCCCATTCTCTGTAGCCTATTCATCACATGTATTTTTTATGCATATTTAGAATCCTACCTGGTATCACAAGTACATTTTTGTAAGCTCACTGATTTTGAAAGATACATATTTTGATAAGATATCAATCCCCCTAAATCATGATGGAACTGAAAATTAAACCTATTGGTGAATTTCCTAGATGAACAACATTATATATAAATCGATGTTCAGTAAAATGAATATTTTTGGATATGTGGATGATATGTATTACACGGTGAATTTCGATTAGCATATAGATTGCTACATTATAATGTCTGTGTGTGTCTGTATATCTATCTATCTATATCTATATATATATATATATATATATATATATATATATATATATATATATTGTCCAGATTTTTCAAAATGTGAAATATATGTTTCTTATTATACACTCCTTAAATTCACTCATGTTTCTATATGTGGTTTATAATCAACTTTTCACAAGATAATTCTCAGAAATATTCATCTGCCTGAAATACATAATTATTTCCTAGTACTGAAAACTCTCTTCAGTGAATGGAGCTTACAAATCCTAATATTTTTACAGTAACTGAATCAGTTAAACATCAATGCAAGTAGAATCCTACGGGACATGATGTGTATTTTGAAGTTCATTTTTATTCAATATTGGTACATTATTATTTTTTCAGTTTATGGACATCATAGGATATATGATTTCATCCACAAGTTCAAAAATTTATAGGCATTTGTTTCACTTTTAATCACGTCCTGCTTCAGAACACATGTATTCCTCTAAGTTTCTTGACTGGTCTTTTCATGAGATTTCATACCAAACACATTAATTTTGATTTCCATAATCACTTTGGAAGCAAAACTCACATACCATTCATATTTATTATCACTCTGATATTACCATTAGATGTATAACTGGTTTGAATGAATGATTGTATGTCAATATAAGATTTCTTATATCTTTTCAGATATCAATTCTATCCATTATTTAAAGTGGAACCAGTTATATTATTTATTCACACTATGGTCTATTCATGCATTATCTCTATATTCATAGACACAGTGTACACCTCTTTGTACCCCCAATACTAATTTATACGTCTTCAAAATATTGCTCCCTGAAATGGTGGAAGTGGACTCATGTCACCTGATCTTCATATACATTTAATCACAGAAATATTCTGGACACAAAATGCAAAGGTCACACTTATGATTGTATAAAAGCCCAAATGGAAAGAAAACATGGATTACTAAAAACATCCATGTCCAGGTTCCCTAATGCTCTCAAATGTCAATTCTATTGGTGACTACACATGTGTTTCTTCTTAAAATTATATATTCAAACTCAACCCAATGGAAAATGTCTAATCCTATCCCTCACTTTATAATTTGCCTGATTTCATAATGTCTCTATTGCTATCTGCTTTCCTACATATATTCCCCAGTTCATCATTGTGACTGACTCTTCACATGTGCTGACATTTACTTTCACACTCTAATAAATAACCTATTGCTAAAGAACTTTTGTTCCAAATCCTATACTCACTCTTCTTCCTAAACATACTAACTATCTTCTTAATCCTACCGAGTATCCCTTTTTGACTGGATGTTCTCTTCTACATTCAATCATTCAAGTAACAAGGTCTTATGCTATTGTGTATTGATTTATCTGAGACATCGGTGCAGAATGTAATTCAACGCTAAGTATCACAATCAAGGGCCCAATGCCCTTCTGGGCTTCAAATCTTACTTAGATTTCTTTTTTCATACATATATTTCATCTCTATATTCTTAAAATAATCACAAGTTTCCAATACCATTATTCATGCAGCAGAATAATTCCTAACCCAAATGGAACATGTTATTAACACTAACCATACACTGTTTGTGTTAATAACATGTTTACAGAAGAGCAGGGACAGTGTTGATCTTACAATACAGGAATGTAGTGGATCTTCCATCTGCTGAGAACCTCAAAGCGCCATGCAGAAATGATCCCTGGAGAAGATGTAGGCAGGTATGAAAGACCTGAGAGAGCAAAAGTCATCTTCCATCGCAAACAACCTGGTCAGGATGAAGGGATGATTCTGAATCAGCCTCTCTCATCTTAATGTAGAGAATATGGACCAAACCAAGACTGTGTGGAAAGCTGTTCCTGGTTCCCTATGGTTGATATACCATTCTAATTTGTGAAAGTGTCACAGGAAGTAGGGGCAGCCTCCATCTCATGGGACCGTTGAAAGAAACTCTTAGGACAAAGTGGTTGCCGAGGCAGTGATCTCATTCAGTTCCTGAAAAAAGTGACCTCAACTCACTTCCTTATTGATGGAACTCTCTGAACATGGGATCCAGGACGCCAGGCACCCAGATCCAGTCCCAGTCCCAGTCCCAGTGGTCTCAGTTGTTTGGATTTACCAAGGACAGAATCAGTCTTTCTTGGTTCCTCCTAAGGTGAGGAGGCCAAATGCCTGGAAAGCTCGGAAGATGGGCTTTTCCTGGAAAAGCAGGTAGCGGCTCACTCCTGGTTCCTGACAACTTCACAGAGTTGGCCAAGGAGACCAGATCTGAGACAGAACAGGACATTTTGGGGGAACATAGTATGGCCCACCAGTCGGAGGATACTCCGGATAGTCTCATACCTATTTGGGGGAAGAAGGTGTCATTGTCAGTGTGGGTGTGGGTTTGTGGTTTTGTCTCATGTTCTGAGAATAGGAAGTAAAGTCAGTTTGTTTGGTTTGGAGTGAACTGTTTTTAGTAAGTCGTTTGACAAGGCAAGTGTTTCTGGGTCTGTGTATCACACTGTGTCCGTGGTTGTAGACATTAGAAAAGAGAATGCATCAATGGATATGTCCTGTCTAGTAGAAAGCTTCCCAGCATTCATCCTGCCCATTTTATGAATGGACTGTGGATTGCCTTATTAATGGGCAATACCTGCTACCTTCCTAATTTGCTGTTTTCTTCCAGAATTCTGGACACTCTCCAGAATAGGCTCATGGTTTTGTGTCTAAGTTATGTACAACCTCCAAGCTCTGTGACAAGGCAATGTTCTGGATAGCTGAAGGAAATGACGAGCATCTGAGAAAACTCAGATATCAGTTGACCAGGAAAGTCTCAGTGGAGAAACCCTGCTTTGGGCCATTTGCTTACCTATTGTTCTGTTGCCCTGAGAGTCAGGAAGTCTTTGTCTCAAGCCACCCCTTTGTGAATCCTGAACAAAATAGTTTTCAAATGGAAATAAATAGGCTTCACCTTTGGCTCTTTCGTTAATTGATTTGGAAAGAGTTGTGTCTGAATCAGCCTCTTGGCCCAGTGTGATTCTTTGACTTAGATTCTCAGCACCTGATGGATCTAAAGAAAGATCCCATGTGTGCATCCAAATCAAAAATGGCAAAAAGAGCTGTCATTGTGGATGAAGTCTCTTGCCTTCCTCTGTAAGGTTCCTGAATTCCATCAAGTGAGAATAGGGATCATTTGGGTCAGATGAGTTCATCAAAGCCCTTCAGAGGCTATCCCGTAGGTGCTTAGGTTTTCTCATCACTCCAATTCACATAAACTATCTTTAACCGACACTCAATAGGCCTCAAATGGGAAAAGTGGTGCAGTATTACGGGCAGGCCTTTTTGATCACTCCTGGTACAAAGGAAGGGTGTCCAGGCCACCCCGAATTTAGGCAAATGAGGAGCAATGGAGCTTATTTTGGACACTGTCTTGGGCTGCGTCCCTCATGGACACCTCCAGCCAGAGGTTATGATGAGTGTCAATATGGAAGAAGATGAGGGCCATGTGGGAGAATATCGGTTTTATTGTGGTCATTTGTGTGGCAGTTGGAAGAGATGACTGGGTCCACCTGGGCTTGAACTCTGGTGTGATTCCCCTTAGAGACTGAGTTCTGGAACTCACCTCAGAGAAGTATTGCCATGAATTGTGTTGGGATTTGAGGAAGCCACGCATGAGAGTCATCTTTGGAGACTGAGATCAAGGCCCAGGGTAGCTTTCCACAGGGCACTCTGATCTCAACCAGGATATCACATGATTTTATTCTGAAAGACTTGGAAGCCATTGTTGAGAGTCAAAACAGACAATGACATCACATTTTAGACCTCAATGGCCCTGGCTTCATGTGACCTTTTGGCCACTCTTTGGGAAGCCTTGCCTGTGAGAATTCTCCAGAACTTTCATTGAAATGAGCTTCCTCAACATTTAATGGTTCCTGAATGAATTGAAACCCACAGTGCATCCAACTTCATCCTTGAAAAATGGCTAGATAAATACCATGAAAATTTTCAATTTCCCATGACCAGGTGGCACTGGAGAACCATTGGACATTCTGTTGCTGATCATGAGTGTACCAGACCGTGCCTTGATTGATTGGGTTTCATGAAAATAAGTTGGAGCCTGCTGAGTAGTTGTCCTAGAGTAGTGGTTGGCAGGTGTGTGAAAAACATCTGTGGTGGGGCCATGTGGATCTGCCATTGGCTTCCAAATGGCTTGTGACTGACATGGTGCAGTCAGCAGACCCTCCTATGCAAAGGCATCTTGTTATATGGTGAGGTTTCAGGGCAATGTTTACAATCAGGTTGCTATGTTTAAGGGGGCAAGCAATGTGGGATAGAAGCCTGGTTGGTGCATTCTCCTGCATACCCTGACCCACCACGCCTGACAGAACTCGCTCCAGCACTGTGTCCCAGTTGAACTCCTTGGATTCCATGAAGCAATTACTAAACTCCCAATGCAACAGCAATAAACACATATAGAATCCTACCTGGTACCACACCTACATTCTTGTGAGGTGAACGACTTGGCAGATACAAATTGTGAGAGAAGATCACTCCTCCTAAACACCGTTGGAACTGAAAATATAACCAATGGATGAGCTTCCTAGTTTTACAACATTATACATAAATCCATGTTCAGTAAAATGAATATTTTAGATCTGTGAATGATATATATTTCATGATGAATTTCGAATAGCTTATATATTGCGAGTTTTTAATGTGTTTGTGTGTATGTATATATATGTGTATATATATACATACACACATTCTCCAGATTTTTCAAAATATGAAATATTTGTATCTTAATATACACTCCCTTAATTCATTCATATTCATGTATGTGGATTTATGATGATCTTTTCTAAATATTATTCTCAGAAATATTCATCCACCTGAAATACTTCTTTGTTTTTTGTACTGAAAACTAACTTCAGTGAATGTTGCATACAAATCCTAATATATCTAGAGCAACTGACCCAGTTTAACCTCAATGCAAGAAGATTCAAATGGAACATGATGTGTATTTTGATGTTCATTTTAATTCAACACTGGTACATTACTATTTCTTCAGTTTATGCACATCATAGGATATATATTTCATCAAAAAGATGACAAAATTATAGGCGTTTTTTCACTTTCAATCACTTCCTACTTTAGAACACATGTATTCTTCCATATTTCTTAACTGGTCTTCTCAAGATTATTTTTTCCAAACACATTATTTTCGATTTTCATAATCACATTGAAGCAAAACTCACACACCCTTCATGATAAACCATAACCCTAATATTAACATTGATGTATAACTTGTTGGAATGAATGATTGTATATGAATATAAGATTTTTCATATTTTCAGATATCAATTCAATCCACCATTTAAAGTGGAACCAGTTATATTACTTATTCACAGTTGGTCTATTCATGCATTATCTCTATATTCATAGACACAGGGTACACCTGTTTGTACCCCAAATACTAATTTATAAGTCTTCAAAATATTGCTCCCAAAAATGGTGGAAGAAATTCTTATGTCACCCGATCTATATATACATTTTATCACAGTAATATTCTGGACACAAAATTCAAAGGTCAAACTTTTATTTGTACCAAAGCCTAAATGGAAAGTGAACATGGATTACTAAAATCATCAATTTCCAATTTGCCTAATGCTTTCAAATATCAATCCTATTGATGACTACATATTCGTTTCTTCCTAAGATTATATATTCAAACTCAACCCTGTTGAAAATGTCTAATCCTATCACTGACTTTATACTTTGCCTGATTTTGTAATGTCTGTATTGATATCTGCTTTCCAACATATTTTCTCCAATTCATCATTGTGACTGACTCTTCACTTGTGTTGACATTTACATTCACTCTGTAACCGACACCCTATTGCTAAATAACTTTTGTTCCAAATTTTATACTAACTCTTCTTCCTAAACCTACTGACTATCTTCCTAATTTTACCGACTATCACTTTTGAATGGATGTTCTCCTCTACATTCAATCATCCAAGTAAATGTAGGGCGAGTGTCAGAGGATGAGACCACCAAGAGACTATCTCATGCAACAGAAAGGGTTTATTTGGGGTCCAGCATGCTGGGGCTCAGAGCTCACTTGAATAGAGCAGAGAGCCCTGAGAACATCTTAAGCAGAGCTTATATAATTTTCTTGGAGAGGGCAGGGAGGGAAGTTTATTGATGGGTCAGGGCGAGTAAGCGGTTTGTGTGTAAACGCGTGAGGGAGTACATTCTGCAGTTTGGCAGTTGGGGACAGCACATTCTGGGAACAAGATTAGGAAACATTTCTCAACATTTCAACAGTGTTTTGTTAAGCGTACAGAAAAACAGGAAGTGACAAGTACATATTTTATTAACATTTCATTCCCCACTTCTTCTTCTGGCTACTTTTAATCATAAAAGTGATTGTTGGGGGGTGTCACATTTTATGTATGCTAGTGGGGTATTAACATAAGTTTAACTTGTCCAATTTGAGCTTGGAGAAAAGAAATTACATGGTTGAGAAACAGGGTTTTATAGTAAGCAATAAAATGAGGATTATTATTGGACCGGCCAGGGTTGATTAAAATGTAGTTAACCAGGGGGACTGTGTAAACCAAGACTCAAACCACCAATTTTGGGTCTCTATCTCTCTTTGATGCTCTTCAAGGCATCTTTTTAATTTACTCATAGAGTTTGTTACAACTCCAGTATGGTCGACATAAAAAAAAAAAAAAAAAACATTCTTTCCTCAATGCAGCACAAAGGCTCCCTTCTCTCATGAAATGGAGGTCCAACCCTCGACTTTTCTGTAAAACAACTTCTGCCGCAGTCTTTGGCTGGGCACAAATCACGAGTCTCCACACAGCTTGTAGATTCAAACAGCAATTCTTTATTCCCGAACTCACACCGGCCGTCTACAAACACGCTCTGGGGGAATCCACGTTCTCTGCCCAATTCCACTCTCTCCCAAATCCACTCTGCATGGGCTTCTGTCTCCCAAAATATACTGTCTGACCCTAAGCACTCAAGAGGAACTCAGCAGCAGGATACGCCCTATTCTAAAGGGGGAACACCCTAATCTCCTATTATGCTAAACTGCCCTATTCTAAAGGGGGAACACCCTAATCTCCTATTATGCTAAACCGCCCTATTCTAAAGGGGGAACACCCTAAACACGGATCCTGCCCTGGTCCTTGAGCAAGGTCACCTTTCAGAAGTCCTTCCACTAGACAGCATGGGAAGAAGCTGGCAAGGAATTTGTCATACCTACTTGGCTGATGGCTCCCAGCAAACTTCAAAGAGAGAGGTAAAAGATTCCTGCAAAGCTGTGATGGAATTTTCTAATATCTTTAAGTTTTGATCTATTGCTGCTTCTAATTGGGTCATTTGTTGTGTCCCATGGACCAGGGCAGTGGTTCCTGTGCGAACCCGGGCAGCAACTCCTATTCATAATAGAATGGCTAAGGTGAGAGATATATGTTCCCACCTGAACCGGGTTGTATGCCCCTCTATTTGATCTTCAAATGAACCTGCGTCATAATAGAGCACTCTGGGAAACATCTGCACCATTACACAATTAATCACTTCTGTTGACCATTTCATAAAAACATAAACAACGTTTAAGTATATAGAATTATATTGTTGTAGGGACGGAAAAGGCAAGGCAAATAAGATAGCACCAAAGACAAGGAAACAGTCATATTTGGTTGCAACCAGATTCAGAGGGCATTGCTTCTGTTGTAATCAATTAATCCGCTGAAACCCAAGTTTAGGTAGTTTCAGAATTTTGTACCCAACATGTAAGGGAAGGGGCTCTGAAGTTCACAGTCTGCAGAAGTTCACAAAGAGCAGTTTTTGTTTCTGATTTTTCCTCAGTTCTGGGCAAGTTAAATTTTCAAGGACACCTGGGTGCGGGAGAGCTTTTTTTTCCCCTTTTTTCCCTCTGCCAGCTGTTTCCACGGAGCCCAGTTTGCAACTTATCCATCTTACAAATATAGCCATCTCTATGAAGCCCCAGCTCAAGGCCAGAGGCCTTGATCACATATGTTGTGAAAAACTAGTAAGGGTGTGTCTAGCTCAGGAGTGCTGATTTTTTCAGCCAGTTGCCAGGTAGACCAGGGCAACACAAAAAGAGGAAGTTTATCTACACTGAACTCTTTTATAGGGACTCTTTTGCTGAAAGTCCTAAAGTTAGCCATGGTGAAAACTTCTGGATAAGGTCAGTTAAGACTTTCCTGTGGGCCTGGTACAGAGGGGGAAGACGGGAAATGCAGGGCTGAGCGCAGCTCTTTGGATCTGAGAATGAGGAAGGAGAGATGTAAAAGAATAATGGAAAAGGGTTTTGAGATCTTCCTAGCACCAAAAACATGAGTAGTAGAACGGGTAGAACAGAGAGGGAGATGGGAGTGAGTATCCCAAAAAGCCTGTAAGGGACTTTAAATTCTTAGTAACCTGTTTTCAGTGATGACAAAGCAACTTTAAAGGCCATTTTCATTACATCTTGGATAGGGGTCTGAGGGCTCTTCTCAGCTGGTTTGAGCTTTGGGTTAGCTGGTAAGAGGACCTGGTGGGACCTAGTGTGGGCACTGACAGGAGAAGAGAGGAGTGAGTGAGTGGAGGGTTACCTCAGTACCTGCTACCTCAGCAAGGGGGCAATGGTCTGAGAAACGGTGGAGGTTTGGGTTTTTAATATAGTAATTGGAGGGGAGAAATCAAGTTGATGATGTGGGAGTGACAACAGAGAGTCTAGAGCAGAAGGCTGAGGGTGAGCATGTATTGGAGAAGCATAGTTCACGATGTGAGCAAAGGAGAGAAAAGGCCTCCACATAGAGGAATCTCCTTTCACCCTTTTGAGCACTTGCAGAAGTTAAAAAGGTCACACAGATTTTGAAGATCTAGAGACCCCTCAGGGGGCCATCAGTTTTGGTTGTCTAATTGGTAATATGGCCAATGCTGTGTACAGAATTTGATGAGGAGTTTGGGTTCCATGTGGCAGTCCCTGTATGCTCACATCCCCATGACTTACAGAAGATGTTGGCGTTTCCAGCACACAGCCTTGACTGTTTGTGGCTTTGATAGTACACTGGGCAAACATAGTAATCTAGGCTAGCCAACCAGCATCTGGCTCGCGTGTCCCTACATCAATAATGTTTGTTTCCATTATCTATGGTATGGAAGGAATTTAATGGAATTTTAGTGGGATCCTCTTCATTAGGGATATCCCAATAGGGAAGACCTATACGCAGCTGACAAATGTCTGGCTGGAGAGATGGCCACCAGGTCCCTAAGCGGGCTGTATGCAAGATAGACCATACTTCCTTTCCAGTAGGATTTGTGATCAGACATCGCTGCTGAACAGGCTTATGAGGGTTAGGACTACTGGTGGTCAAGGGGAGAGTCTATAGCCTTATCCACACAGCGAATCCACAATTTGAAAGGGTTTCCAGTCTTTTCCAGTTTCCAGCCAGAGTCTGGACAGGGCACAGGCTTGAGATGAGAGGTAGGGATCCAGGAAGTGATTTTGACTACCTTTACCCTGTAGGTGTTATAAGTAGCACCTGGTATGGTCCTTTTCAGGGGAGTTCCAGGGATGACACCAGATGTCGTCTTACATAGATGAAGTCTCTATTTGATATCGCTGTAGAGTCCCCTCATCCCCAGGTTGGTAGGCAGTGGCCATCTGTTTTCACAGGTGTCTCTGAGTTCTTTCAAGAGCTTTAAGTCTGTTAAGCAAGGGGGTGTGGAAGGAATCGTTAGGTCTCAGAGTTGGGGTAGGACCCTTACTGGAGGAGGGACACCATAGAGAATTTCACAGGGTGTGAGGTTACACAAAGAAATAGATTGAGTATTTCTTGCATGAAACAGTACATAAAGCAGGAGCATAGTGCAATCTTTTATGCCGGTCTCTAAGCTTAATTTCGTTATGGTCTCTTTAATGGTTCTATTCATTCTTTCTACCTGTCCTGAACTCGGGGGTCTGTAAACACAATGTAATTTCCAATTAATCCCCAGGGTCCTTGCTAACCTCTGAGTTACCTGGGCCACGAACGCCGGTCCATTATCAGACCCTATTACTTTAGGCAGGCCATACCTTGGAAAAATATCTTCCAGAATCTTCTTGACCACCATTTGCGCTGTTTCATTTTTTTTCTTTTCTTTTTTTTGGGGGGGGGAAAGCTTCAATCCATCCTGAAAACGTATCTACAAAGACTAGGAGATATTTAAGTCCATTCCTTGCTGGCTTAATTTCAGTAAAGTCCACTTCCCAGAATTGTCCTTGTCTGGTTCCTCGTAGGTGCTTTCCTGCAGGAAGCTTGGAAGGGTAAGAATTAACCAATTGATGGACCCAACAGGCTTTTGTTATCCATTCAGTTGTTTCCTTTCACTGTGAGTCGGTTAGTGGAAAACTGTTTTTGATCCTTCAAAAATGAATGCAGTTTCTTTGAACCAAGGTGAGTGATTTGATGTACATTTTCTACTGACAAAGTTAGAGCCGTGATTATAGGAGTTTTTACTGAAGGATTTAGAAATTCCACTTGGGGGCCTTCAGGGTTAAAAGTTATTTTGGCCCAGAGCTTTGTGAGCAGATCTCTGCCAATCAATGGGGCCATGCATTCTGGGATTACTAGGAAGGAGTGATGGATTTTTCCTTTCCCCTGGTCCATGGTCCTCTTAGTTGTCCAAGCCTGATATTTACTGCCATTAGCCCCTTGAATTAGAGACCTTTTATTTGATAGAGGTTCCAATGGGGCCTTAAAGGCAGAATATATTGCCCCTGTATCCACTTCAATGTATACTGGGGTCCCCTCCACTTCAAAAGTTAACCTGAGCTCAAGGAGAGGATCTGAGCCCCGACTTTCTTAGTAATCTTACAGAGTCAGAATGTCCAGCTGGCCTGGCTGTCTCTTTCTAGGGCACTCTTTAGCCCAGTGTCCTTTTTTTTTAGAGTAGGCACATTGAATTGAGGCCAGGGGTGGCCTCTTGTGTGGTCCCCGGTGTCCCTTCCTGTCTCCATGTTTCTTAATTTCTGGTCTATTTGTTGTTGTGACCAGGACCTTAGTCAATGCCTTAGTCTGTCTTTTGTTTCTTTTATCCTCCCTTTGCTCCATACTCTTCCTCAGTTTCTCTCTTAGTATACCTTCTTGGCTTCTCTGACTAAACCTCTCAAAGTCATATCTTGTAATCCATCTAAGCATTGTAACTGTCTTTTAATATCCAGAACAGCTTGCCCAATAAAGGCCACCATGACAGATGCCTTTTGATTCTCTGCCTGAGGATCGAAAGGAGTAAATCTCTTATATGCCTCCATAATTCCCTGTAGGAACATGGAGGGACATTCATCAGTCCCTTGAATAATCTCTCTTACCTTGGCCAAAATAGTTGATCGCCTAGCGGCCACTAAGATACCCACTATTAGAGCCCGGCAATAAGAGGAAGGATGCTCATTACCTTCACAGGTTTTGGGGTCCCAGTTGGGTCTGTGCAAGGGAAAGGCGGCTTTGCATATGTTGGGAAGTTTTGTCGGTCACCCATCTGGTCCGAGAATATTTTTTTCTAGAATCCAGGAAGATTCTCTTTTGTTCCTCTGTCATGAAGAGAGTCCCTAGGAGTTGTTGGCAGTCATCCCAAGTAGGCTGGTGTGAAAACATCAATGATTCAACCACACCTGAGACCCAGGTGGGGTCCTCAGTAAAAGGGGGATTGTTATTTTTCCAGTTATTTAGGTCTGAAGAGGAGAAAGGTAAAAACTGGTAGGCTTGCACTTTTCCCCCATGGTTGTCATCAATCATTGTTCCTTAGAAATGGAGAGGGAGCATCACGGGAGTTCGAGGGATTTCAATCATTCAACGCCGGCAAATTCCTTTAGCCGGGCCAGCATCCTCCAGGGGAGGAGGGGGTGTGTTTGCTGCAGGGGAGTTATTTGGAGTGCGCTGGGCTCGCTTAGCTTCCTCCAATGGCGGACAGGCTGAGTCAGCAGCAGGGGAATTACTTAGAGGGTGTTGGGGGTTGGGGGACGAGGGCAGGGAATAAGTAGTAGGACGAGAGTCCAGTAGAGTCAAATCTTGTGACTCAGGGAGAACAGAGGTTGAAGGAGGAGGAGGAGCAGAAGGTTTGAGAGAGCATGAGGGAAGGAGTAGGAGTGGGGGCAGGGGCAAGGAAAAGCTTCACACATGGAGGAGGAGAATTGCAGATGTCCTGAAAAGTTAAGATATATGTCTCTTGATCCTGATGTCTATGTGGCGCTGGCTGAAAGTCAATATCTCTGACTTTTTAAATTAGTGGGAAGTAGAAAGATCCTTCTAGGGGCTATCTGAATCCAAAGGTGGGCCATTCTGAGGCACAGAGAGTCTGCCAGGTCCAGCGTTTTACTGAAAAAGAAAGATTCTGAGCCCTTAAGCGGACTTTGGTGCAATGATCAAGGGTCAGGGAAAGAGGCATTGAAGTGCTCTATCCCATTATGAAAGATAAACAATCAGTAAAAGCAACGACACACGACACAGACAAGACAAAACAATAAAGACAGGCAATGGACATCCAACACTGAGACCAGGACTGAGTAGCCGGCAAAACCTGATGGGCTGGATATGCCGAATCTGAAACAAAATATCACTGAGTTGAGGAGACTATTGTTCCTCGATTTCCCGAGTTCTCTGGGGAGTCCCCCAGTGACGTGGCCTGTGGCTCTATGACATGTCTGTCAGCCATCGTCGGAGAGAGCTCACACTCTTCATCAACAGCCATTTTGCCAAGCCCTAACCTGAAACCTGAAACCAGAAAGAGGCGCCTTACATACCCCGAGAGGAGCCCGTTGGGGTCTCTCATCTGCCGCTGCTGGATCTCAGTGGAACCTCCATATGTAAAGGTCGGGCGAGCGTCCGGGGAAGAAACCACCAAGAGACTGTCTCATGCAAAAGCAAAGGGTTTATTATGGGTCCAGCATGCTGGGGCTCAGAGTTCACTTGAATAGAGCAGAGAGCCCTGAGAACAGCTTAAGCAGAGCTTATATACTTTCCTTTGAGAGGGCAGGGCAGGATGTTTATTGATGGGTCCGGGCGAGTGAGCTGTTTGTGGGCAACTGGGTGAGGAAGTACTTTCTGCAGTTTGGCAGTTGAGGACAGAACATTCTGGGAACAAGATTAGCAAACAGTTCTCAAGATTTCAACAGTGTTTTATTAAGCATACAGAAAACAGGAAGTGATAAGTACCTATTATATTAACCTTTCGCTACCGAGTACACTTTGCCAGATTTCCTAATGTCTCTATTGATATCTGCTTTCCTACATATTTTCCCCAGTTCATCATTGTGACTGACTCTTCACATGTGGTGACATTTACATTCACTCAATACCCGAAACCCTATAGCTAAAGAACTTTTGGTCCAAATCCTATGCTCACTCTCCTTTCTAAACCTACCGACTATCTTCCTAATCCTACTGATTATCCCTTTTTGACTGGAAGTTCTCTTTGACAATCAATCATCCAAAATACATGGAAGTTTGCCATTGTATATTGATGTATCTGAGACATCTGTGCAGAAAATAAATCAAAGCTCAGTATCACAATCAAGGTCCCAATGCTCTTCTGGGCTTCAAATCTTTAATAGATTTCTGTTTTCATACTTATGTTTCACCTATATATTGTTGTAAATATCGCAGGTTTCCAATACCATTATTCATCCAGCAGAATGATTCCTAATGCAAATTGAACCTGTTATTAACCCTAACCATACACTGTTCCCTCAATATAACTTTACAGAAGAGCAGGGACAGAGTAGGTCTTACAATATAGGAATGTAGGGGAACTACCTATTGCTAAGAAACTCAAAGGTACATGTAAAAATGATCCCTGGAGAAGTTGTAGGCAGCTATGAAGGAACTGAGTGAGCAAAAGTCATCTTCTCTTGCAAACAACCTGGTCAGGATGAAGGGATATGTCTGAATCAGCCTCTTTCTTCTTAATGTAGAGAAGAAGAACCAAACCAGGCTGTGTGGAGAGCTGTTCCCGGTTGCCTATGGTTAATATACCATTCAAACTCGTGAAACTGTAACAGGAAGCAGGGGCAGCCTTCATTTCAGGGGACCCTTGGAAGCAACTGTTAGGACAAAGTGGTTGCAAATGGTGTGAGCTCATTCAGTTCCTGAAGGAAGTGACCTCAGACCTCACCTCACACCCTTGGTGATAGAACTCTCTGAATTTGGGATCAAGGAATCCAGGCACCCAAATCCCATTCCAGTCCCAGTAGCAGTGGTCTCACTTCTTTGGATTTACCAAGGACAGAATCAGTCTCTGTTGGTACCTACTGATATGAGGATTGCCAAAAGCCAGGAAAGCTCTGAAGAGTGGCCTTTCCTGAGAAAGCAGGTAGTGGATCACCGCTGCCTCCTGACAACTTTACAGAGTTGGCCAAGGAAACCAGATGTGAAACAGGACAGGCAATTTCGGGGGAACATAGTTTGGCCCAATAGTCAGAGGACACTCCGGATAGTCAGAGACCTACTTGGGGGAAGAAGGTGCTTTGTGGGTGTGGGTGTGTGTTTGTGCTTTTGTCTCATGTTCTCAGAATAGGTAGGAATGGCGGTTTGTTTGGTTTGGAGTGAACTGTTTCTAATAAGTGATTTGATAAAGCAAGTGTTTCTATGTCTGTGTATCCCATTGTGTCCTTGGTTGTAGACATTAGAAAAGAGAATGCATGAATGGATGTGTCCTGTCTGGTAGAAAGCTTCCCAGCATTCATCCAGCCGAATATATGAATGCACTGCGGCTTCCCTTATCGATGGGCAACACCTGCTATTTTCCTAAGTTCTGGTTTTATTTTTAAATTCTGGCCACTCTCCAGAATAGGCTCATGGTTTTGTGTCCAAGAGAAGTACCACCTTCAAGCTCTGTGACATGGCCATGTACTGGATAGCTGAAGGGAATGGCGAGCAACTAAGAAAACTCAGATATCAGTGTGACCAGTAAAGTCTCAGTGGAAAAACCGTGCTTTGGGCCTTTTGCTTACCTTTTGTTCTATTCCCCTGTATGTCAGGAATTTCTTTGCCTCAGGCCACACCTTCGTGAAGCCGGAACAAAACACTTTTCAAATGGAAATGAATGGGCCTCACCTGTGGCTCTTTGCCTAATTGCTTTAGAAAGGGGTGTGTCTGAATCAGCCTCTTGGCCCTGTGTGAGGCTGTGGCTTAGATTCTTAGCTCCTGATTGATATAAAGAAAGATCCCATGTGTGAATCCAAAACCAAAATGCCCAAAAGAGGAGTCATTGAGGATAAAGTCTCTTGCCTTCCACTGTAAGGTTCCTGAACTCCATCAAGTGAGAATAGGGATCATTTGGGTCAAATGATTTCTTCAAAGCCCTGTACATGCTAGCCCAGTGGTGTTTGTGTTTTCTTATGACTCCAATTCACATAAAGATTCTAAACCCCACTGTCAGTAGGCCTCAAATTGGAGAAGCAGAGCAGTATTACAGCAGGCCTATTTGATCACTCCTGGGTTACAGGAAGGGTGTTCAGGCCACCCTGACATTAGGAAAATAAGGGGCAAGGAAGCCTATTTTGGACACTGTCTTGGGCTGTGTCCTTCATGGAAACTTCCAGCCAGAGGTTAAGATGAGTGTCTATATGCAATAAGATGAGGGTCATGTGGGAATGTTTTGGTTTAATTTTGGTCATTTGTGTTGGGGTTGGAAGAGATGAGTAGGTCAACCAGGACTTGAAATCTGGTGTGATTCCCCTTAGAGACTGAGTTATGGAACTGAACTCAGAGAAGTATTGGCATGAATTGTTTTGAGTTTTTAGGAGGCCACACATGAGACTCGCTCTTGGAAACTGAGACCTAGGCCCAGGCTGGCTTTCCACAGAGCACTGGGAATCTCACCCAGGATATCACAAGATTTTATTCTGAAAGACTTGGCAGCCATAGTGAAAACACACATAGACCTCACACTGTAGACCTCAATGGGCCGGGCTTCATGTGACCTTTTGGCGACTCTTTGGGAAGACTTGCCTTTGAGTGTCCTCCAGAGATTTCATTGAAATGAGCTTCCTCACAATTTAATGGTTCCTAAATGAATTGAAACCCACAGTGCCTCCAACTTCCACCTTAAAAAATGGCTAGATAAATACCATAAAATTTTTGAAATTCCTATGACCAGGTGGCACTGGAGAACCTTTGTATGCCCTATTGCTGATCATGAGTGCCTTTATTGACTGAGTTTCATTAAAATGGTGTAGAACAGAGATGCCAGTAAGTTGGATACTCCTCAATTGTAGGCGCAAGCTTTGGTGTGCAGGTTTGTGATAAAACATCCGTGGTGGGGCCATGTGGATCTGCCATTGCTTCCAAATGGCATGTGACTGACGTGGTGCAGTCAGGAAACCCTTATATGTAAAGGCATATTGGTATATGGAGAATTTTTAGGGCAATGTTCATAATCAAGTTGCTATGGACAAGGGGACAATCTATGTGGGCTAGAAGCCTGGTTGGTGCATTCTCCTGCAGTCCATGACCCACTACACATGACAGAACTCCCTTCAGCACTGTGTCCCAGTTCAACTCCTTGTATTTCGTGTAGAAAATACCAATCTCCCAGTGTAGCAGCAAGAAACACCACGAAAAGTGGAGAATGACCAAATGCCTTCACAGTCCACACGGGGAGACTCTTAGACCCCAGTGGTCACAGTTTACTTACAAAGAGAGAATTCAGTACTGTAGCCTAGTGTTCATTGGAAAATAAGAAACCACGTCCTCCAGGTCACATAGATGTAGACCCAGCTCTGATGGTCTCACTAGAAAGAAAGCTAAAGCTCCTGACAACAACATATATTTTGAGTTCCCAACATCAGAGGCAGTTTCTCAAGAAGACTTTAGGCCAGAAGAGCTACAAGTATGTGGAGTGTTTACCTTGTCCCTTACATTTGGAAACTCCTCTACCACATCCAAGGTTGTGAACTCCTTTGAATTTTCCATTCCAGATATATATTCACAGATTTTCCAACTCTTCTCCTCTAATTGCGTCTTATTTGGGGCGAAGGTAATGTGAAGCCATTGTTCTGGATGAGAGTGGGAAATTTATTGTGTAGCCCATATTTGCATGCACATTGGATTCATTTTCCTTTTTTCCATTCAAAATACTGAATCCCTGACACTAACCCATACCCTACTAGACTCTGACTACTAATCCTACTATGATGGAGAATAATAACACAAACAGAATAGAAATACAAGCCGTTCAGAGGAAGCATGGTGTATAGTTGGACTTGCCTTTTGCATGATAAAGGGTAGGTGTTATATATCTAGTCCATTTTTCATTGAAATAGTTCTCTATGTGTTTTTTTCCTTTAATTTTTATTGTTGGTTGTTCAAAACTTTACCTATTGCTTGACATATCATATTTCACACTTTGATTCAAGTGGGTTATGAACTCCCATTTTTACCCCGTATACAGGTTTCAGCATCACATCTGTTACACATCCACTGTTTTACGTATTGCAATAGTAGTGTCTGTTGTAGTCGGCTGTCTTTCCTATTCTCTACTATCCCCGATCCCCTCCCCTCCCATCTTCTCTCTCTACTCCATCTACTGTAATTCATTTCTCCCCCTTGGTTTTTTCCCCCCTTTCCCCTAACTTCCTCTTGTATGTAATTTTGTATAACCATGAGGGTCTCCTTCCATTTCCATGCAATTTTCCTTCTCTTTCCTTTTCTCTTCCACCTCTCACCCCCGTTTAATGTTAATTTTCTTCTCATGCTCTTCCTCCCAACTCTGTTCTTAGTTACTCTCTTTATATCAAATAAAACTATTGGCATTTGTTTTTTTTTTTAGGGATTGGCTAGCTTCACTTAGCATAATCTGTTCTAATGCCATCTATTTCCCGGCAAATTCTATGATTTTGACATTTTTTAATGCAGAGTATTATTCCATTGTGTATAAATGCCACATTTTTTTTCCTTCGTCTATTGAAGGGCATCTAAGTTGGTTCCACACTCTTGCTATTTTGAATTGTGCTGCTATGAACATCAATGTAGCAGTGTCAATGCAGCATGCACTTTTTAGGTCTTATGGAATACACTGAGAAGGGGAATAGCTGGGTCAAATGGTGGTTCCATTCCTAGCTTCCAAGAAATCTCCATACTTCTTTCAAATTGGCTGCACCAATTTGCAGTCCCACCAGCAATGTACAGGTGTACCCTTTTCCCCACATCGTCGGCAGCACTTGTTGTTTGACTTCATAATGGCTGCCAATCATACTGGAGTGAGATGGTATCTTAGGGTGGGTTTGTTTTCCATTTTTCTGACTGCAAGAGATGGTGAGCATTTTTTCATGTACTTATTGATTGATTGTATGTCCTCATCTGAGAAGTGTCTGTTCAGGTCCTTGGACCATTTGTTGATTGGGTTATTCGTTTTCTTATTGTTTAATTGTTTGAGTTCTTTGTATACTCTGGATATTAGGGCTCTATCTGAAGTGTGAGGAGTAAAGATTTGTTCCCAGGATGTAGACTACTTATTTACCTCTCTTATTTTTTCTTTTGATGAGAAAAAACTTTTTAGTTTGAGTAAGTCCCATTTGTTAATTCTAGTTATTAACTCGTGTGCTATGGGTGTCCTATTGAGGAATTAGGAGCCCAACCCCACAGTATGTAGATCATAGCCAACTTTTTCTTGTATCAGATGCAGTGTCTCTGATTTGCTATCAAGCTCCTTAATCCATTTTGAGTTAACTTTTATGCATGACGAGAGAAATGGATTCTGTTTCATTTTGTTGCATATGAATTTCCAGTTTTCCCAGAACCATTTGTTGAAGATGCTATCCTTCCTCCATTGCATGCTTTTAGACCCGATTGGCATTGCATTTAACATATAGAGAATTTTGGTTATATTGCCATTTTGATGATGTTAGTTCTGCCTATCCATGAACATAGTATATTTTTCCATCTTCTAAGATCTTCTTCTATTTCTCTCTTTAGGGTTCTGTAGTTTTCATTTTATAAGTCTTTCACCTCTTTTGTTAGGTTGATTCCCAAGTATTTTTTTTTGTGTGTGTGTGTGTGTATATTTTGAATGGAGTGGTTGTCCTCATTTCTATTTCAGAGGATTTGTTGCTGATATACAGGAATGCCTTTGATTTATGCGTATTGATTTTATATCCTGCCACTTTGGTGAATTCATTTATTAGCTCTAATAGTTTCTTTGTATACCTTTTTGGGTCTGCTAGGTATAGAATCATGTCATCTTCAAATAGTGATAATTTACGTTCTTCTTTTCCTATTTTTATGCCTTTGATTTCTTTAATCTCTCTAATTGCTCTGGCCAGTGTTTCGAGAACTATGTTGAACAGAAGTAGTGAGAGAGGGCATCCCTATTTCTTCCAGATTTTAGAGGGAATGCCTTCAATTTTTCTCCATTCAGAATGATGCTAGCCTGAGGTTTAGCATAGATTGCTTTTACATTATTGAGGTATGTTCCTGTTATCCCTAGTTTTTCCAGAGTTTTGAACATAAAGGGATGCTGTACATTGTCGAATGCTTTTTCTGCATCTATCGAGATGATCAAATGGTTCTTATTTTTAAGTCTATTGATGTGATGAATAACATTTATTGATTTCTGTATATTGAACCAGCCTTGCATCCCAGGGATGAATTCTACTTGATCATGGTGCACAATTTTTTTAATATGTTTTTGTATCCGATTCGCCACAATTTCATTGAGGATTTTTGCATTTTTCCTGAAATAGCTTGAAAAGTAATGGTATTAGTTCCTCTTTAAAGGTTTTGTAAAACTCTGCTGTATACCCATCCGGTCCTGGGCTTTTCTTAGTTGGTAGTCTTTTGATGGTTTATTCTATTTCCTCAATTGTTATGGGTCTGTTTAGGTTGCCTATATCCTCCTGACTCAATCTGGGCAGATTATATGACTTGAGAAATTTATCGATGCCTTCACTATCTTCTATTTTATTGAAGAATAAGAATTCAAAATAATTTCGGATTATCTTCTGTATTTCTGAACTATCTGTTGTGATACTGAATTCTCCCTATTCTTTTCTTTGTTAGCTTGGCTAAGGGTCGGTCGATTTTATTTATTTTTTCAAAGAACCATCTTTTAGTTTTGTCAATTTTTTCAATTGTTTCTTTGTTTCGATTTCATTAATTTCAGCTCTGATTTTAATTATTTCTTGGCTTCTACTTCTTTTGCTTTTGTTTTGCTCTTCTTTTTCTTGGATTCTGAGATGAAGTATGAGATCATTTATTTGTCTTTTTTTTTTCCTTTTTTTAAGGAATGAAATCCAAGCAATGAATTTTGTTCTTAGAACTGCTTTCAATGTGTCCCATAGATTCTGATATGTAATGTCTGTGTTTTCATTTATCTCTAAGAATTTTTTAATTTCCTCCTTGATGTCTTCTATAACCCATTGATCATTCAGTAACCTATTTTTCATTCTCCATGTGATACATGATTTTTCCTTCTTTCTTTCATTGTTGATTTTCAGTTTCATTTCCTTATGATCAGATAAGATGCCTGGTATTATATCTACTCCTTTATATTGTCTAAGAGTAGCTCTGTGACATAATATATGATTTATTTTTTGAGAAGTATCCATGTGCTGCTGAGAAAAAAGTGTAACTGCTTGATGTTGGGTGGTATATTCTATATATATATATCATAAGTCTGGGTTATTAATTGTGTTATTGAGTTCTATAGTTTCATTATTCAACTTTTGTTTGGAAGATCAGTCCAGTAGTGAGAGAGGTGTGTTTGAGTCTCCCATGAGTATTGTATATTGGTTTATTAGAATCTTGAACTTGAGAAGAATTTGTTTGATGAACATAGCTGCACCAATGTTTGGGGCATATATATTTATGATTGTTTTGTCTTGTTGGTGTATGGTTTCCTTGAGCAGTATGTAGTGTCCCTCTTTATCCCTTTTGATTAACTTTGGCTTGAAATCTATTTTATTTGATATGAGTATGGACACTTCTGCTTGTTTCCGAAGTCCATATGAGTGATATGATTTTTCCCAACTTTTCACCTTCAGTCTATGTATATGTTTTCCTAACAAATGTGTCTCCAGTAGGCAGCATATTGTTGGGTCTTGTTTTATGATCCATTCTACTAGCCTGTGTCTCTTAATTGGTGAGTTTAAGCCATTAACATTTAGGGTTATTATTGAGATATGGGTTGTTCTTCCAGCCATATTTGTATATTTATGTTACTAAACATGGTTTGTTTTCCTCCTTGATTATTTTCCCCCCTTTACTCCTCTACCTCCCACTGTTGGTTTTCATTGTTATTTTCCATTTCCCCTTCCTATGATGTTTTGCCAAGGATGTTTTTAAGAAATCGTTTTCTAGCTGCAAATTCTTTTAACTTTTGTTTATCATGGAAAGTTTTAATTTCATCTTCTATCCTGAAGCTTAATTTCGCTGGATACACAATTCTTGGATGGAACCCATTTTCTTTCAGTGTTTGAAAAATGTTATTGCAGGATCTTCTAGCTTTCAGAATCTGTGTTGAAAGATCAGCTGTTATCCTGATTGGTTTACCACTAAATGTAATCTGCTTCCTTTATCTTGTAGCTTTTAAAATTCTCTCCTTTTTCTGTATGTTGGGCATCTTCATTATAATATGTCTAGGTGTGGATCTCTTATGATTTTGCACATTTGGCATCCTGTAAGCTTCTAGGATTTGCGATTCTGTCTCATTCTACAAGTCTGGGAAGTTTTCTCCTTTATTTCATTTAATATATTGCTCATTCCTTTTGTTTGGACCTCTATACCTTCCTGTATCCCAATGACTCTTAAGGTTGGTCTTTTTATGTTATCCCATATTTCTTGGATGTTCTGCTCATGGTTTCTTAAAAGTCTTGCTGAGCTGTCTGTGTTCTTTTCAAGTTGAAATAATTTGTCTTCATTGTCTGATGTTCTATCTTCTAAGTGTTCTACTCTGCTGGTAGTATTCTCAATTGAGTTTTTAAGTTGGTTTATTGATTCCTGCATTCCTAGGATTTCTGTTTGTTTGATTTTATAATCTTTATCTCCCTGTATAGTTGATCTTATGCTTCTTGGATTTTTTTTATGTAATTCATTATCAAGGTAATCTTTCATTGTCTGATTTTGCTCTCTAATGTCTTCCTTGAGACTCCAGATCATCTGAAGCATGTATATCCTGAGTTCTTTATCTGACATTCCATCTTCTGCAGATATTACCTCTTCTAACGTTGACTTTACCTGCATTGCTTATGGTCCTTTCTTTCCTTGTCTTTTCATACTGTTCATATTCCTTTCTGCTTGGTGAAACTGTTGTGTTATTGAATTTTTCCCCTATATATTTATATTGCTCTTGTATAGTTTCAAAGTCTCCCTCGCAGGAACGGGTGGTGGCTCTGCCCCTCCTACAATTGGGACAATGTGCCTACCACACCAGCAGGCTGCTGGGCCTGTTCTGTAAGTCGGTAGCTGGTCCGCCTACCTTGAAGGTGCGAGCAGCAACTCTGCCCCTCTGCAGGCACTGGGCCTGTTCTGCCAGTGGGTCGCAAGTCGGGCTACTTTGCAGGCGTGGGCGGCAGCTTTGACCATCCGCGGGCCACTGGGTCTGTTTTGTCTGTCCCTTGCAGGTCTGTCTACCTTGCAGGCGCCTGTGGCTGCTCCGCCCCTCCCCCAACCGGGACGATGTGTCTACCATGCTGGCGGGCCATAGACCTGGTCTGTCGGTGGTTGCAGGTCCACCTACCTTGCAGGCGCAGAGGGCGTCTCTGCCCCTCCGCAGATTGCTGGGCCTGTCCTGCTGTGGGTCACAGGTCTGCCTACCTTGCAGGCCCGGCAGCATTGCCCCTCCCCCAACCAGGGCGATGTGTTTTCCACGGTGGCGGGCCACTGGTCCTGTTCAGCCGGTGGGTCGCAGGTCCGCCTACCTTGAAGGAGCGATTGGCAGATCTGCCCCTCCCTCTCTCAATGTGTTTTTAAAGTTGACAAATATGTGAATTCCTGTCTCCCTTTCTCTGTAGCATATTCAGCACATGTATTTTTATATGCACATATAGAATCCTACCTGGTATCACACGTACATTTTTGTGAGGTTGCTGACTTGGCAGATACAAATTATGAGAAGAGATCACTCCTTCTAAACGATGTTGTAACTGAAAATTTAAGCTATGGGTGAGCTTCCTAGTTAAACAATATTACACATAAATCCACGCTCAGTAAAATGAAGATTTTTGGATCTGTGGATGATATATATTTCATGAAGAATTTCAATTGGCATATATATTGCTACTTTTTAATGTCTGTTTTGTGTGTGTGTGTGTGTGTATACACACTCTTGTATATATATATATATATATATATATATATATATATATATATATGCACACTCTCCATATATTTCAAAATATGAAATAGATGTGTCTTATGTACAGTCCCAAAATTCATTCATGTTCATGTATGTGGAATTATAATCAAATTTTCAAATTCATTCATGTTCATGTATGTGGAATTATAATCAAATTTTCACAAGATTATTCTCAGAAATATTCATCCACCTGAAATACATATTTGTTTCTTAGGACTGAAAACTAAATTCAGTGAATGGTGCATTCAAATCCTAATATTTCTACATTAACTGACTCAGTTTAACATCAATGCAAGAAGATTCCTATGGGACATGATGTTTATTTTGACGTTCATTTTTACTCAACACTGGTACATTACTATTCCTTCAGTGAATGCACATCAGAGGATATGTATTTCATCTACAATTTCACAAATTTATAAGCATTTGTTTCACTTTCAGTCACTTCCTGCTTCAGAACACATGTATTTCTCCAGGTTTCTTGACTGGTCTTTTTATGAGACTTTTTTCCAAAAAAAATATTTTCAATTTCCATAATCAATTTTAAGCAAAACTCACACACTCTTCATGATAAACCATAATCCTCATATTACCATTAGATGTAAAACGGGTTGGAATGAATGGTTGTATATCAATATAAGATTTCCTGTATATTTTCACATTTCAATTCAATCCATTATTTGAAGTTGGAACCAGTTATATTATTTATTCACAGTATGGTCTATACATGCATATTCTCCATATTCAAAGACAAAGAGTGCACCTGTTTGTTCCCCGAATACTAATTTATACATCTTCAAAATATTGCTCCCAGAAATGGTGGAAGAAATACTCAGGTCACCTTATCTACATATACATTGTATCACAGTAATATTCTGGACACAAAAAGCAAAAGTCACACTTATGATTGTACCAAAGCCTAAATGGAAACTGAACATGGATTCCTAAAAACATCCAGGTCCAGTTTGCCTAATAGTCTCAAATATCAATCCTATTGGTGACTACGTATTTGTTTCTTCCTAAAATAATATATTCAACCTAAATGCAGTTAATAATGTCTAATCCTATCACTCACTCTATACTTTGCCTGATTTCCTAATGTCTCTATTGATGTCTGTTTTCCTAAATATTTTCCCCAGTTCACCATGTGAGTGACTCTTCACATGTGATGATATTTACTTTCACTCTCTAAGCGAAACCCTATTGATAAAGAATTTTTGGTCCAAATCCTGTACTCACTCTTCTTCTGAAAGCTACTGACTATCTTCCTAATCTTACTGAGTTTCCCTGTTTGAGTGGAAGTTCTCTTTTCCATTCAATCATCCAAGGTACAAGGTCCTATGCCATTGATTATCGATTTATCTGAGACATATATGCGGAACATAATTCAAAGCTAAGTATCACAATCAACAGCTCAATGCCCTTCTGAGCTTCAAATCTCACCTAGATTTCTGTTTTCATACTTATATTTTATGTCTATGTTTTAATAAATATCACAGGTTCCCAATACCATTATTCATCCAGCAGAATGATTCCTAACCCAAATCAAACATGTTATTAAACCCTAAACATACACTGTTCCCACAATCTCACTTAACAAAAGACCAGGGACAGTGTTGGTCTTACAATACAGGAATGTAGGGGATATTCCATATGCTGAAAAACTCAAAGGTCCATGCAGATGTGATCCCTGGAGAAGATATAGGCAGCTATGAAGGACCTTAAAGAGCAAAACTCATCTTCCATTGCAAACAACCTGGTCAGGATGAAGGGTTGTATCTTAATGAGCCTCTCTGTTCTCAATGTAGAGAAAATTGACCAAACCAGGACTGTGTGGAGAGCTGTTCCTGGGTGCCAATGGTTGATTCACCATTCTAACTTGTGAAAGTGTCACAGGAAGTAGGGGCAGCCTCTATCTCATGGGACCCTTGGAAGCAACTGTTAGGACAAAGTGATTGCCAAGGCAGTGTCCTCATTCACTACCTGAAGTAAGTGATCTCACCTCTCTTCCTTGGTGATGGAACTCTCTGAACTTGTGTGCAGAAGCCAGGCAACCAGAGCCAGTCCCAGTCTCAGTCCCATTGAGGTCACTTGTTTGGATTTACCAAGGACAGAATCAGTGTTTCCTGGAACCTACTGATGTGAGGATGGCCAAATGCCAGGAGAGCTTTGTAGAGGGGCCTTTCCTGAGAAAAAGGTACTTTCCCATTTCTGGCTCCTGACAACGTCACAGATTTGGCCAAGGAGACCATATCTGAGACAGGACAGGCCATTTGGGGGTACATAGTATGGCCTACCAGTCAGACGACACTCAGGATAGTCACAGAATTACTTGGGGGAAGGAGGTGTCTTTGTGGGTGTGGGAGTGAGTTTGTGGTTTTTTCTCATGTTCTGAGAATAAGTAGGAAAGGCAGTTTGTTGGGTTTGGAGTGGACTGTGTCTAGTAATTCCTTTGACAATGTGAGTGTTTCTATATCTGTGTAACTCTCTGTGTCCGTGGTTGTATTCATTAGAAAAGAGAATTCATCTATGGATGTGTCCTGTCTACTAGAAAGAATTCCAGCATTTATCCTGCCTAATTTATGAATGGACTGTGACTTGCCTTATCAATGGGCAACACGTACTATCTTCCTAAGTTCCTGTTTTCTTTCTGAATCTGGCCACTCTCCAGAGTAGGCTCATGGTTTTTTGTCCAAGTTATGTACCACCTCCAACCTCTGTGACATGGCCAATGTATTCTATAGCTGAAAGGAAAGGGAGCATCTCAGAAAACTCAGATATCAGTGTGACAAGGAAAGTCTCAGTGGAGAAAACCGGCTTTGGGCCTTTTGCTTCCCTATTTCTCTGTTGCCCTGAATGTCAGGAAGGTCTTTGCCTCAGGCCACCCCTTTGTGAATCCTGAAGAAAACAGTTTTCAAATGGAAATGAATGGGCATCACCTGTGGCTGTTTGCTAAAATTCTTTGAGAGATATGTGTGTGAATCAGCCTCTTGGCCGTGTGTGAGGCTGTGTCTTAGATATTCAGCGCCTAATGGATCTTAAGAAAGATCCCATGTGTTCATCCAAAACCAAAATGTATAAAAAATCAGTCATTGTAGATGAAGTTTATTGCCTTTCTCTGTTAGGTTCCTGACCTCCAACAAGTGAATTTGGGGATCATTTGAATTAATCGAGTTCTTCAAAGCCCTGCAGAGGCTAGCCCATATGTGCTTGGGTTTTCTAATGAATCCAAATCACATAAAGAATCTATACATGACAGTCAGTAGGCCTCAAATTGGAGAAGCAGAGCAGTATTAGTGGCAGGCCTATTAAATCACTCCTTGTTTACAGGAAGGGTGTCCAGGTCACACTGACTTTAGGCAAATGAGGGCAAGTTAGATTATTTCAGACTCTGTCTTGTGCTTTACCCCTCATGGAAACCTCCAGCCAGAGGTAATGATGAGTGTCTATATGGAAGAAGATGAGGGCAATGTGGGAGTGTTTTGGATTTAATTGTGGTCATTTATTTGGCTGTTGGAATATAAGACTGGGTCCACCTGGGCTTTAACTCGGGTTTGATTCACCTTAGAGACTGAGTTCTGGAACTGACCTCAGAGAAGTATTCACATGAATTGTGTTGGGATTTTAGGAGGCCACGCATTAGACTTGCCCTTTGAAACTGAGATCTAAGCCCAGGGTGGCTTTCCACAAAGCACTGAGAATGTCAGCCAGGATATACCCGGATTTTATTCTGAAAGACTTGGCAGGCATATTTGAGAGTCAAAACACCCATGGACCTCACATTGTAGACCTCAATGGGCCTGGCCTCATGTGACCTTTAGGCCACTCTTTGGGAAGCATTGCCTGTGAGAGTTCTCCAGATCTTTCATTGAAATGAGCTTCCACAACATTTAATGGTTCATGAATGAATTGAAACCCACTGTGGCTCCAAATTCCTCTTTGAAAAATGGCTAGATAAATACCATGAAATTTTTAAAATTCCCATGACCAGGTGGCACTGGAGAACAGTTAGATCTCCTGATGCTCATCATGAGTGTACCAGACTGGGCCTTGATTTACTGGGTTTCATGAAAATGGCATAGAACAGAGATGCCAGTAAGTTGGAACCTTCTGAGTAGTGCGCCTTGAGCAGTTGTGGGCAGGTGTGTGACAAAACATCTGTGGTGGGGCCATGTGGATCTGCCATTGGCTTCCAAATAGCATGTGATTGACTTGCAGCAGCCAGCAGACCCATTTATGTAAAGGCACCTTGTTATATAGAGAGGTTTCAGGGCAATGTTCAGAATTGGGTTGCAATGGAAAAGGGGGCAATGTAGCAAGCAATGAGTGATAGAAGCCTGGATGGTGCATTCTCCTGCAGACTCTAACCCACCACAAGTGACAGAACTCCCTGCAGCACTGTGTCCCAGTTGAACTCCTTGTATTTTGTAAAGCAAATATCAAACTCACTGTGCAGCAGCAAGAAACACCACGAAAAGTGGAGGATGACCAAATGTCTTCACAGCGACACGGGGAGACACTAAGCCCCCAGTGGCCACAGTTTACCTACAAAGAGAGAATTCAGCACTGCTGCCCCATGTTCATTGGAAAATAAGAAAACATGTCGTCCAGGTCACATAGATGCAGACCCATCTTTGATGGTCTCACTAGAAAGAAAGCTAAAACTTCTGACAACAACTTATATTTCAAGTGCCCAATCTCACATGCAGTTTCTCAAACAGTCTTTAGGCCAGAAGAGCTCCATGTTGGTGTTGTGTTTACCATGTCCCTTGCTTTTGGAAACTCCTCTACCATCTCGAAGTTTGTGAACTCCTGAGCATTTTCCATTCCAGACATGTATTCACAAATTTTCTAACTCTTCTCCTCTAATTGTGTCTTCCTTGGAGCGAAGGTAATGTCAAGGCATTGTTCTGGATCAGAGTGGGAAGTTTTGGGTTGCACATATTTGCACACACATTTGATACAATTTCCAATTTTCCATTCAAAATACAGAATCCCTGACACTATCCCATACCCTACTTGACTCTGGCTACTAATCCTAATATGATGGAGAAAAATAACACAAACAGAATATAAATACAAGCAGTTCAAAGGAGGCATGATGTATATTTGGACTTGCCTTTTACATGATAAAGTTTATGTGTTATAAATCTAGTCAATTTTTAATTAAATAGTTCTCCATGTGTTTTTAAAGTTCAAAATATGTGTATTACTGACTCCCTTTCTCTGTAGCCTATTCAACATATGTAATTTTATATGCACATACTGAAAGCTACCTGGTATCACACCTACATTTTTGTGAGGTGGCTTCCTCAGCAAATACAAATTGTGAGAAGAGATCACTCCTCCTAAACGCTTTGGAACTGAATATTCAACCTATGGGTGAGCTTCCTAGTTGAACAAAATTATACATAAATCCATATTCTGTAAAATATATATTTTTGCATTTGTGGATGATATATATTTCATGATGGATTTCGATTGGCATATATTACTACATTTTAAAGTCTGTGTGTGTGTTTTGTGTGTGTGTGTGTGTGTATATATATATATATATATATATATATATATATATATACTCCATATTTTTCAAAATATGAAATATTTGTGTCTTATTTAGAGTCCCAAAATTCATTCATGTTCATGTATGTGGATTTATAATAAAATTTTCACAAGATTATTCTCAGAAATATTCATCCACCTGAAGTACATATTTGTTTCCTAGTACTGAAAACTAACTACAGTGATTGGTGCCTTCAAATCCTAATATTTCTACAGTAACTGAACCAGTTTAACATCAATGCATGTAGAATTCTATTGGACATGTTGTGTATTTTGACGTTCGTTTTTATTCCACAGTGGTACATTACTCTTTCTTAAGTTTATGGACATCATAGGACATATATTTCATCAAAAATTTCGCAAATTTATAGGCATTTGTTTCACTTTCAATCGCTTCCTGCTTCAGAACACATGTATTCCTCCAGGTTTCTTGACTGGTCTTTTCATGAGACTTCTTTCCAAACAAATTATTTTCGATTTTCATAATCAATTTGAAGCAAAGTCACACACTTTTCATGATAAACCAAAATCCTCATATTTCCATTAGATGTATAATGGGTTGGAATGAATGATTGTATATTAATACAAGATTTCTTATTTGTTTTCAAATTTATTTCAATCTATTATTTCAAGTTGAAACCAGTTTTATTATTTATTCACAGTATGGTCTATTCATGCATTTCCTCTGTATTCATAGACACAGGGTGCACCTTTGTGTAGCCCCAATACAAATTTATACATCTTCAAAATATTGCTTCCAGAAATGGTGGAAGAAATACTCATGTCACCTGATCTACATATACATTTCATCACAGTAATATTCTAGACACAAAATTCAAAGGTCACACTTATGATTCTACAAAATCCTAAATAGAAAGTGAACATGGATTACTAAAAACATCCATGTCCAGGGTGCCTTATGCTCTCAAATGTCAATCCGATTGGTGACTACATATTTGTTTCTTCCTAAGATTATATGTTCAACCTCAACCCTGTTGAAAATATCTAATACTATCACTCACTTTATACTTTGCCTGATTTCCTAATGTCTCTATTGATATCTGCATTCCTACATATTTTCCCCACTTCATCATTGTTAGAGACCCTTCACATGTGCTGTTATTGAAATTCACTCTCTAACCGAAACCCTATTGCTAAATAACTTTTGGTCCAAATCCTATACTCATTGTTCTTCCGATACTTACCGACTATCTTCCTGATCCTACTGACTATCTCTGTTTGAGGGGATGTTCTCTTCTACATTCAATCATCCAAGGTACAAGTTCCTATGCCATTGTATATCAATTTATCTGAGATACCTGTGCAGAACGTAATTCAAGCTAAGTAATCCAATCAAGGACCCTATGACTTTCTGGACTTCAAATCTTACCTGGATTTCTGTTTTCATACTTATATTTCACCTATATATTCTTGTAAGTATTGCAGTTACCCAATACCATTATACATCCCGTAGAATGATTCCTAACCCAAATCGAACTGGTTATTAAGCATAACCATACACTGTTCCCTCAATATAACATTACAGAAGAGCTGGAACAGAGTTGGTCTTACAATGCAGGGATGGAGGGGATCTTCCACCTACTTAGAACCTCAATGGTCCATGCAGAAATTATCCCTGGAAAACATGTAGGCAGGTATGAAGGACCTGAGAGAGCAAAGGTCATCTTCCATGGCAAACAGCCTGGTCAGGATGAAGGGTTGTGTCTGAATCAGCCTCTCTTCTTAATGTAGAGAAGATGGACCAAACCAAGCCTGTGTGGAGAGCTGTTCCTGGGTGACTATGGTTGATATACTATTCTAACTTGTAAAAATGTCACAGGAATTGGGGCAGCATCCATCTCATGGGACCCTTGGAAGCAACTGTTAGGGCAAAGTAGTTGCCAAGGCAGTGACCTCATTCAGTTCCTGAAAAAAGTGACCTCACCTCACTTCCTTTGTAGTGGAACTCTCTTAATTTGGGAACCAGGAAGCTAGGCCCCCAGAGCCAGTGCCAGTCCCAGTTGGCACACTTGATTGGATTTACCAAGGACAGAGTCAGTCTTTATTGGTACCAACTGATGTGAGGATGGCCAAATGCCAGGAAAGCTATGAAGACAGGTGTTTCCTGAGAAAGCAGGTAGTTGTTCTGGCAAAGACACCAAATCTGAGAAAGTACAGGCCATTTCGGGGGAACATGGTATGGCCCACCAGTCAGAGGAAACTCCGGATAATCAAAGACCTACTTCTGGGAAGGAGGTGCTTTGTGGGTGTGGGTGTGAGTTTGTGGTTTTGTCTCATGTTCTCAGAATAGGTAGGGATGGTGGATTGTTTGTTTTTGAGTGGATTGTTTCTAGAAAGTCGTTTGACATGGCGAGGGTTTCTAAAAGTGTATCCCACTGTGTCCGTGGTTGTTGACATTTGAAAAGAGAATGCATCAATGGAAGTGTCCTGTCTAGTAGAAAGCTACCCAGCATTCATCCTGCGCAATTGATGAATGGACTGCAGCTTGCCTTATGAATGGACAACACCTACTATCTTCCTAAGCTCCAGTTTTCTTCCTGAATTCTGGCCACTCTCCGGAATAGTCTCATGGTTTGGTGTCCAAGATATGTACCGCCTCCAAGCTTTGTTACATGGCCAATTACTGGATAGTTGAAGGCAATGGGAGCATCTCAGAAAACTCAGATATCAGTGTGACCAGTAAAGTCTCAGTGGAGAAACCCTGCTTTCTGCCTTTTGCTAACCTTTTGTTCTGTTGCCCTGAATGTCAGGAATTTCTTTGCCTCAGGCAACCCCTTTGTAAAGCCTGAAGAAAACAGTTTTCAAATGAAAATGAATGGGCATCACCTGTGGCTGTTTGCTTAATTGCTTCAAAAGGGATGTGTCTGAATCAGCCCCTTGGCCCTATGTGAGGCTGGGGCTTAGATTCTCGGCACCTGACAGATCTACAGAAAGATCCCATCTCTGAATCCAAAACCAAAATGGACATAAGAGCAGTCAATGTGGATGAAGTCTCTTGCCTTCCTCTGTAAGTCCTGACCTCTATCAAGTGAGAATAGATATCATTTGGGTCAAATGAGTTTTTCAAAGCCCTGAAGAGGCTAATGCATAGGTGCTTGGATTTTCTCATGACTCCAATTCACACAAAGAATTTATACTCAACAATCAGTACAGTCAAAATGGAGAAGCAGAGCAGTATTAAGGGCAGGCCTATTTGATCACTCCTGGTTCACAGAAGGGTGTCCAGGCCACCCTGACTTTAGGCAATTGAGGGGTAAGTGAGCTTATTTTGGACACTGTCTTGGGCTGCATCCCTCATGAAAACCTGCAGCAAGAGGTTATGATGAGTGTTCTCTATGGCAGAAGATGAGGGTCATGTGGGAGTGTTTTGGTTTCAATTGCGGTCATTTGTGTGGCAGTGGAATAGGCCACTAATGAGATTCGCCCTTCTAAACTGAGATCTAGCTCACTCCTTGGGAAAAATTGCCTGTGAGAGTTCTCCAGATCTTTTATTGAAATGAGCTTCCTCACCATTTAATGGTTCCTGAATGAATTGAAACCCACAGTGCTTCCAACTTCATCCTTGAAAAGTGGCTACATAAATACCATGAATTTTTTGCCATTCCAATGACCAGGTGGCACTGGAGAACCTTTGATGTCCTTTTGCTCATCATGAGTGTACCAGATAGTGCCTTGATTGTCTGGGTTTCATGAAAATGGTGTAGAACAGAAATGCCAGTAACTTGTAGCCTACTGAATAGTGGTGTGTGTGCAGGTGGTGTGCAGGTGTGTGATAAAACATCTCTTGTGGGGCCATGTGGATCTGCCATTACTTCCAAAGGGCTTGAGACTGACATGATGCATCCAGCAGAACCTTATATGTCTGAAACCTCTCCATGTAAAGGCATCTTTTTATATGGAGATTTTCAGGGCAATGTTCAGAATCAGGTTGCTATGATCAAGGGGGCAATCTATGTGGGATAGAATCCTGGTTGGTGAATTCTCCTGCAGACCCTGACCCACCATACATGACAGAACTCCCTCCAGCACTGGGTCTCAGTTGAACTCATTTTATTTAGTGAAACAAATACCAAACTCCCAGTGCAGCGGCAAGAAACACCATGAAAAGTGGAGGATGAACAAATGGCTTCACAGTCCACACGGGGAGACACTTAGCCTTCAGTGGCCACAGTTTACCTACAAAGAGTGAATTCAGCACTGCCGCCTCATGTCTTTTGGAAAATAAGAAACCATGTTCTCCAGGTTACATAGATGCAGACACAGCTTTGATGCTTTCACTAGAAATGAAGCTAAAGCTCCTGACAAAAACATATATCTCAAGGATCTTCTAGCTTTCAGAGTCTGTGTTGAAATATCAGCTGTTATCCTGATTGCTTTACCCCTAAATGTAATCTGCTTCCTTTCAATTGTAGCTTTTAAAATTCTCTCTTTATTCTGTACGTTGGGTATCTTCATTATAATGCGTCTAGGTGTGGATCTCTTATGATTTTGCACATTCGGCGTCCTGTTGGCTTCTAGGACTTGGGAGTCTGTCTCATTCTTCAAGTCTGGGAAGTTTTCTCGTATTATTTCATTAAATACATTGCTCATTCTTTTGGTTTGGACCTCTATACCTTCCTGTATCCCAATGACTCTTAAGTTTGGTCTCTTTATGTTATCCCATATTTCACGGATGTTCTGTTCATGGTTTCTTAACAGTCTTGCCGAGCTGTCTATGTTCTTTTCAAGTTGAAATACTTTGTCTTCATTGTCTGATGTTCTATCTTCTAAGTGTTCTACTCTGATGGTAGTGTTCTCAATTGAGTTTTTAAGTTGTTTTATTGCTTCCTGCATTTCTAGGATTTCTGTTTGTCATTTTTTACAACTTCTATCTCCCTGTATAATTGATCTTTTGCTTCTTGGATTTGTTTGTGTAATTCATTGTCGAAGTGATCTTTCATTGTCTGATTTTGCTGTCTAATGTCTTCCTTGAGACTCCAGATTATCTGAAGCATGTATATCCTGAGTTTTTTATCTGACATTCCATCTGCTGCAGCTATTACCTCTTCTAAAGTTGTGTTGACCTGCATTGCTTGTGGTCCTTTTTTCTTTGTCTTTTCATACGGCTCGCGTTTCTTTCTGGTTGGTGAAACTGTTGTGATTTTGAAATTTTCCCCCTATATATTTATATTGCTCTTGTATATTTGAAAAGTCTTCCTTGCAGGTGCGGGGTGTGGCTGTTGTGCTCTTCCAATTGGGGTGATCTATCTACCATGCTGATGGGCCGCTGGGCCTGTTCTCCTGATCGGTCGCAGGTCTGCCTACCCTGCAGGCGTGGGAAGCGGCTCTGCTAAGCCCCTACTCTAATTGGTGTGACGTGTGTACCACACCCATGGACCCCTGGGGTGTTCTGCCAGTCGGTCTCAGGTCTGCCTACCTTAGAGGCGCGGGCGGCGGCTCTGCTCTGCCCCTACTCCAATTGGGGTGACGTGACTACCATGCCGGCGGGTGGGTGGGCCTGTTCTGCCGTCGGTCGCAGGTCTGCCTACCTTACGGGCATGGGTGGTGGATCTGCTCTGCCCCTACTCCAAATGGGGTGAAGTGTCTGCCGCGCTGGCAGGCCGCTGGGCCTCTTCTGCTGGTCAGGTGCAGATTTGTCTACCTTGAGGGCGCGGGTGGTGGCTCTGCTCTGCCGCTACTCCAATTGGGGTGTCGTGACTACGAAGCCGGCAGGTTGCTGGGCCTGTTCCGGGCACCATGGGCAAAGACTCTGCTCTGCGCCTACTCCTATTGGGGTTATGTGACTACCATGCCGGTGGGCCACTTGGATTGTACTAGGTGCTGGAGAAGGCTCTGCTCTGCAATTACTCCAATTGAGGTGACGTGACTACCATGCCTGCTGGTCGCTAGGCCTGTTCTGGGCACCTGTGGTGGCTCTCCTCTGCCTCTATTCCAATTGGAGTGAAGTGAGTATCATGCAGGTGTGTCGCTGGGCCTGTTCCAGGCATGGGCAGCGGCTCTGCTCTGCCCCTCTGGCTTGATGACAAAGTGAGAGAGACTCGAGTGTTTCTGACTCACTTTCTTTACCAGGAGACCAACTGTTTCTGTCACCGCTGGTATTAATGAAGTTATCTCCTCCGCTGCTTTCTGATGACATCAGATCTCTGCCATGTTGGTATCCCATGCAAAAGGCAGCATTTCGTTCCCTTTGCTGAGTGACCAAAGCAATGGGTGAGTCCTGACTTGCCCTCACAAGCCTCGTCTCAATCCTGTTGCCACTGCCTATGAAGGCTCGGTTTATATTTACCTCCACATTATTCAGCAAGACCCGGACCGGGAAGCAGTTTCCACGGGTTCTTGAGCCCTGGGCCAGATCAGTTCAGGGAGGCCAAATTTGGCCGCTCTGGGCTCAGTGTATGTTCTAATAGGAGCAGGCTCCAAGACGCAGTTTCTGCGGGTTCTTTAGCACTGAGCCTGAGTAATTTGTCTGCGAAGCAAAGGTGAATGGAATCCTGAAATTACCTGTTCTATAGCTGAATGAGCTGCGATCAGTCGAAAACAGAGATGGTGACGTCAGCTCTTCAAGATGGTGGACGCTGGCTTCCTCTGTGGTCTGACCGGTATGGAGAACGGAATTGGACCACATCCATCCCCGTCTCAATCCCAGAATTCAGCACTGAGCACAGTAATTGCATAGCGGGCAGGAGCCCATAGAATCCGCACCACTGTATATTTGCGATGCTATTTCGTCTTTTCCCAGTGCGCGCCACACACTCTAGCTGCAGGGCAATTTGCTGAATAAGCAGCATGACCCTCCGTGCGGAAAAATCACTTGCGTTTGAGCCCCCATAGCTGATCCTCGTGAGATGGATATATGTCCACTAGGTTTTGGAGCACCCCAAATTTGCTGGAAATTCCTAACAAGATAGGTTTTAGCCATTCTAACTCGTCATTTTCCCGCACAGTGACGTGGTACATGGGGGTAATGCACTCCATTCGCCGCCATCATGTGATCCCCCAAAGTTAGTTTTCAGTAGAAGGAAAAAAATATGTATTTCAGGTGGAGGAATATTTCTGAGAATAATCTTGTGAAAAGTTGATTATAAATCCACATACATGAATATGAATGAATTTAGGGAGGGTATAAAAAGAAAAATATACTAAATATTTTGAAAAATCTGGAGAGTGAATATATATATATATATATATACACACAGACACACACACACACAGACATTAAAAAGTAGCATTATGTATGTGAATTGAAATTCACCATGAAATATATATCATCCACAGATCCAAAAATATTCATTTAAATGTACATGGATTCATGTTGTTTAACCAAAAAGCTCACCCATATGTTGAATTTTCAGTTCCAACAGCGTTAAGTAGGAGTGATCTCTTCTCACAATTTGTATCTGCCAAGCCAGCCACCTCACCAAATGTACGACTGATACCAGGTAGAATTCTGTATGTGCTTATAAAAATACATGTGATGAATAGGCTACAGAGAAAGGGAGACAGTTATTCACATATTTGTTAACTTTGAAAACACATGGAGAACTATTTCAATTAAAATTCGCTAGATTTATAACACCTACAATTTATCATACGAAAGGCAAGTCCAATTATACACCATGCCTCCTGTGAACCTCTTGTATTTGTATTCTGTTTGGGTTATTATTCTCCATCAAATTAGGATAAGAAGTCAAAGTCTAGTAGGGCATGTGTTAGTGTCAGGGATTCAGTATTTCGAATGGAAAATTGGAAAATGTATCCAATGTGTATGCAAATATGTGCTACACAAAAATCTTCCCACTCTCATTCAGAATAATGCCTTGACATTACCTTCGCCGTACATAAGACACAATTAGAGGAGAACATTTAGAAAATCTGTGAATACATATGTGGAATGGAAAATGCTCAGAAGTTCACAAATTTGGAGTTGGTAGAGGAGTTTCCAAAAGTAAGGGACAGGGTAATCACTCCAAAAACATGAATTTCTGCCAGCCTAACATCTGAAGAAACTGCCTGTGAGGTTGGGCAATGAAATATATGCTGTTGTCAGAAGCATTAGCTTCATATGTAGTGAGACCATCAAATCTGGTTCTGCATCTATGTGACCTGGATGACATGGTTTCTTATTTTCCAATAAACATGAGGCAGCAGTGCTGAATTTTCTATTTGTAGGTATACTGTGGCCACTGGATTCTAGGTGTCTCCCCGTGTGGACTGTAAATTCATTTGGTCATCCTCCACTTTCGTGGTGTTTCTTGCTGCTGCACTGGGAGTTTGGTATTTGCTTCATTAAATACAAGGGTTCACCTGGGACACAGTGCTGAAGTGAGTTCTGTCAAGTGTGGTGTGTCGAGTTCTGCAGGAGAATGCACCAACCAGGCTTCTATCCCACATAACTTGCCCTATTGACCATAGCATCCTGATTCTGAACATTGCCCTGAAACCTCTCCATATAACAATATGCTTTTACATATAAGGTTCTACTGACTGCAAAATGTCAGTCACAATCCATTTGGAAGCCAATGGCAGATCCACATGCCCCCACCACAGATGTTTTATCACACACCTGCCAACCACTGCTCTAGAACAACTACTCAGCAAGATCCAACTTACTGGAATCTCTGTTCTACACCATTTTCATAAAACCCAGTCAATCAAGGCACTGTCCTGTATACTCATGATCAGCAAGAGGACATCCAAATGTTCTCCAGTGCTACCCGGTCATGGGAATTTCAAAAATTTCATGATATTGATATAGCCAATTTTCAAGGATGAAGTTGGAGGCACTGTGGATTTCAATTCACTCAGAAACCATTAAATGAAAACTCTGGAGAATTCTTACAGGCAAGGCTTCCAAAAGTGGCCAAAAGTCAGATTAAGCCAGGCCCATTGAGGTCTACAAAGTATGGTCCATGTGTGTTTTGACTCTCAAATATGGCTGCCAGGTCTTTAAGAATAATATCATGTGTTATCCTGGCTGAGATTCCCTGTGCTCTGTGGAAAGTCAACTAGGGCCTAGATGTCACTTTCCAAGGGCAACTCTCATGCATGGCCATCTAAAATTCCAACACAATTCCTGGCAATAATTCTCTGAGATCAGTAAAAGAACTCAGGCTCTAAGGGGAATCACACCAGAGTGCAAGCCTAGGTGGACCCAGTGATCTCTTCCAACCGCCAGACAAATGTCCACAATTAAAACCAAAACACTCTCACATGGCCCTCATCTTCTTCCATATAGACACTCATAATATCCTCTGGCTGGAGGTTTCCATAAGGGATGCAGCCCACGACAGTGTCCAAAATAAGCTCCTTGCACCGCATTTGCCTAAAGTAAGGGTGGCCTGGACTCTCTTCCTGTGAACCAGGAGTAATCAAATAGGCCTACCTTTAATATTGCTTGGCTTCTCCAACTTGAGGCCTTCTAGCTTTGGGGTTTAGATTCTTTAAGTGAATTGGAGTCATGATAATCAAGCACCTATGGCCTAGCCTCTGCAGGGCTTTGAAGAACTCATTTGACCCAAAGAATCCCTATTCTCACTTGATGGATATCTGGAACCTACCAGAGGAAGGCAAGAGAGTTCATCAACAATATCTGATCTTTTTGCCATTTTGGTTTTGGATGCACGCATGGGATCTATCTTTAGATCCATCAGGTGCTGAGAATCTAAGCCACAGCGTCACACAGGGCCAACAGGCTGATTCAGACATATCTCAATCCTAAGCAATTAAGCAAAGAGCCACAGGTGATGCCCATTCATTTCCATTTGAAAACTGTTTTCTTCAGGGTTCACAAAGTGGTGGCTTGAGGCAAAAAACTTCCTGACATTCAACAGAACAATAGTTAAGCAAAAGGACCAAAGCAGGGTTTCTCCACTGAGACTTTCCTGGTCAACAGATATCTGAGATTTCTGAGATGCTAGCCATTTCCTTCAGCTATCCAGTACATAGCCATGTCACAGATCTTGGAGGTGGTACAAATCTTGGACACAAAACCATGATACTATTCTGGAGAGTGGGCTGAATTGAGAGAGAAAACAGGAAATTAGGAAGATTGTAGGTGTTGCCCATCCATAAGGCAAGCCAGAGTCCACTCATGAATTGGGCAGGATGAATGCTGGGAAGCTTTCTACTAGACAGGACACATCCATTGATGCATTGTCTTTTCTAATGTCTACAACAATGGACTCAGTGGGATACACACACATAGAAACACTCACCTTGTCAAAGGACTTAATAGAAATATTCCACACCATACCAAACAAACCGCCTTTCCTACCTATTCTCAGAAAATGATCCACTACCTGCTTTCTCAGGGAAAGCCCCTCTTCAGAGGTTTCCTGGCATTTGGACATCCTCACATCTGTAGGTACCAAGAAAGACTGACTCTGTCCTTGGTAATTCCAAACATGTGAGACCACTGGGACTAGAACAGGGACTGTCTCTGGGTGCCTGGCTTCCTGGATCCCAAGTTCAGAGAGTTCCCTCACCAAGGAAGTGAGGTGAGATCACTTTCTTCAGGATCTGAATGATGTCACTGCCTTGGCAACCACTTTGTTGCTTCCAAAAGTACCATGAGGTGGAGGCTGCCCCGATTTTCATGTGGCACTTTCTCTAGTTAGAATGTTATATCAACCATAAGCACCCGGGAACAGCTTCCACACAGGACTGGTTTGGTCCATGTTCTATACATTAAGAAGAGAGAGAATGATTCAGACACAACCCTTCATCCTGACCAGGATGATTGCCATGGAAGTTGACTTTTGCTTTCTGAGGTACTTCATAGCTGCCTTCATCTTCACCAGGGATTATTTCTGCATGAACATTTGAGTTTCTCAGCAGGTGAAGATCCCCTAGATTCCTGTAGTTTAATACCCACACTGTTCCTGCTCTCCTGCAAAGTTAGTGTATGGTTAGGGTTAATAATATTTTCGATTTGGGTTAGGAATCATTCTGCGGGATGAATAATGGGATTGGGAACCTGTGATATTTATAAGAATATATAGGTGAAATATATGTATAAAAACGGGAATCTAAGAAAGATTTGAAGCCCAGAAGGGCATTGGGCCCTTGGTTTGGATACTTAGTGTTGAATAATGTTCTGTACAATTGTCTCAGTTAAATCGAAATACAATGGCATAGGACCTTGTACCTTGGATGATTGAATGTAGAAGAGAACATCCAGTCAAAAAGGGATAGTTGGTAGGATTAGGAAGATAGTCAGTAGGTTTAGGAAGAAGAGTGAGTATATGATTTGGAAAAAAAAGCTTCTTTAGCAATAGGGTTTCGTTTAGAGAGTGAATGTAAATGTCAGCACATGTGAAGAGTAAGCCAAAATGATGAACTGGGGAAAATATGTAGGAAAGCAGGTGTCAATAGAGACATTACTAAATCAGGCAAAGTATAAAGTGAGGGATAGGATTAGACATTTTCAACAGGCTTGAGTTTGAATATATAATCATAGGAAAAAACAAATATGTCGTCATGAATGGGAATGACATTTGAGAGCATTAGGCAACCTGGACATGGATGCTATTAGTTATCAACATTCACTTTCCTTTTAGGCTTTGGTACAATCATAAGTGTGATATTTTATTTGTTTGTTGTTCAGAATATTACTGTGATAAAATGTATATGTAGATCAGGTGACATGAGTATTTCTTTCACCATTTCTGGGAGCAATAATTTGAAGACACATACATTAGTATTAGGGGCACAAAGAGGTGTAACCTCTGTCTATGAATATAGAGATAATGCATGAATAGACCATACTATGAATAAATAACATAACTGATTCCACTTTAAATAATGGATTGAAATGACATGTGAAAATATATAAGAAATCTTATATTGATATACAATCATTCATTCCAACCAGTTATATATCTAATGGTAATATTAGGATTATGATTTATGATGAATGGTGTTTGAGTTTTGCTTTATAAGTGATGATGTTAAACGAAAGTAATGTGTTTGGAAAGAAGTCTCATGAAAAGACCAGTCAAGAAACATGGAGGAATGCATGTGTTCTGAATCAGGAAGTGATTGATCGTGAAACAAATGCCTATAAATTTTCTAATTTGTGACTGAAATATATATCCTATGATGTGGATAAACTGAAGACATAGTAACGTACAAGTGTTGAATAAAAATGAAAGTCAAAATACACATCATGTCCCCTAGGAATCTACTTGCATTGATTTTAAACTGGCTAAGTAAATGTAGAAATAATAGGGTTTGTATGCACCATTCACTGAATTTAGTTTTCAGTACTAGGAAACAATATGTATTGCAGGTGGATGATTATTATGAGAATAATCTTGTGGAAAGTTGATTATAAATCCACAGATATGAATATGAATGAATTTAGGGAGTGTATAATAAGACACATATATTTCATATTTTGAAAAATCTGAAGAGTGTGTGTGTGTGTATATATATATATATATATATATATATATATATATATATATATATATTTATATATATATACAAACACGCACATGCACAGATATTAAAAAGTAGCAATACAGGAGATCCATTATGAAGGCAGGCATGGAGAAATCAAGTCTCTGATCTCTTCAGCTGCACGGGCATAGGAAGTCATAAACTGTCTAAATGCTGTTTGCTCAGAATCACTAGGCAATGTTGACCTGTTGTGAATCTGGGGCGAACAGTCTGGGCCCCTCAGAACACACACAGAGCCCGGATTGGCTGCATTCAAGCTTAGATTCGTCTGGTTTTTGTGACTCAGCACTAACATTCCCGCTGAAATAACTGGTTGGGCTTTCTGAATTGACAGAGTTAAAAGACAACTGAGCCTTCATAGGCAGTGGCCACAGGATTGAAATGGGGCTTGGGAGAGATAGTCAGGACCCACCCATTGCATTGGTCACCCAGCAAAGGGAACAAACGGTCACCATTTTAATGGGATACCACCATGGCATAGAACTGACATTACAGGCGGAGGAGATAACTTCATTGAAACCAACGCGACAAGTGTGTAATCCCATTGCCATCTCTCTCAACACCACGGGGAAACCTCAAGGGCCCCTCCCAGCTCTCCCAGGAGCACGATAGCCAGACCTAGGGAAACAGGATTGGCTCGGGACTTGCGGCGTGGAATTCCCGGCTACCACTCCCACCAGTGCTGACAATTGAGGTCTCTTACACCACCTACCAGGGGCATGGCTCCCGGAAGACAGGAAAATTCGCTGGCGGTTCTCAGGACAAAGCTCTACAAACTTAGGGTCTGAGGGAGGCAAACAGGGAGAGTGTGCCCAGGCGTTCATTAAAACAGGGCTACCAGGAGCAGAGGCCTGGTGTGTAACCAGTATTGTGGTGAGCGTCAAAGGTGAGCGGGGCCTGGCTTGAGGAAGCACAAGAGAAGGCCCTAGGCACTCAGGATTGGAGACCCGCCGAGTCTGGGAGGAAGAGCTGCTGCACAGTGATTTGTTCCCACTTATTTAGAGGAGAAGCTTGGCCCAGTGCACACAGCTCCACCTACTGGAAGAGAAGTTAATTGAACTCTAGTACTGCATGTATTATTATTATTATATTATTTGTATGTTTTTCTTTTTCTTTCATTTTCATTTTTGTTGTTGTTCTTTAACTTTTTTAATGTTTTTTATTTTTTTAATTTTTTATTTCATTATTATTATTATTATTTTAAATTTTAATTTTCATTTTTTAATTATCATTATTACTTAAAATTTTCTTTCTTTATTTTCTATTTTTTTCTTTTGTCTTTTCATTTCTTTTCAATTTTATTATACCCCTTCCTTGAATTCTACCTGGATACTCTCATTCTCTTTAGTGACTTCTTCCCTTCCCTTCTAATATCTTTCCTTCCAAGCATCAAATAAATTTATAAGAGTAAGCAGTAACTCAGTAGTCAAACAGAACAAGAAGTAACATGAGCAGCATAAAAAAGCAAGGAAGAAAAAAAGTACAAACAATGAAGGACAGCCTAAATATTCAAGAGCATCTGGAGTCATCAGAAAAATGGTCATGTAAAGAACTCAAGGAATACCTTAGACAGATGTAATGGAACATTAAAGAGGATACGAGACAACAAAAACAAACAGTGAAAGAACGCATTGAAAATGAATTACATAAACAGATAAAATAAGAAATTAAGCATCTTTATCAGGAGATAGAGATTATTAGAAAAATCAAACAATAATTCTAGAAATGAAGGAAATGATAAACCAAATTAAAAACTCAATTGAGAGTATCACTAACAGAGTGGAGCAAGTAGAAGACAGAATGTCAGATAATGAAGACAAAATATATCATCTTGAAAAAACTCTATCCAAGAAAGAAATGCTGTAAAAAATTATGAGAAAACATCCAAGAGATATGGGATAACATTAAAAAAACAAACTTATGAGTCATCCCGAAAGAGGAAGGTACAGAGATTCAAACCAAGGGAATGAGTAACCTGCTGAATGAAATAATTAGAGAAAACTTTCCAAAAATAAAAATGGAAACAGATAAACAAATTGTAGATGCTTACAGGACACTGAGCACACAAAATCACAGTAGACCAATGCCAAGACACATTGTTATGAAGATATCCAATATACAAAACAAAGAGAAAATATTAAAACCTACCAGAGAAAGGAGGCAGATTACAATCAGGGGTAAAACAAAAAGGTTAACAATGGTTTTTTTTTATCACAGATGCTGGAAGTGAGAAGATCCTGGAACAACGTACTTCAAACACTGAAAGACAATGGATGCCAACCAAGAATTATGTATCCAGCAAAATTAAGCTTAATGTAAGACAACAAAATAAAAATATTTCATGATAAACAAAAGCTAAAAGAATTTGCAGCCAGAAAACCAGCATTGGAAAGCATCTTGAGCAAAACACTACACGAGGAAGAAATGAAAATCAACAATGTAAACCATCAGTGGGAAGTGCCTCAGTAATGACAGAGGGCGGGAAAAGCTAATCATGGAGAAACAAACTAATTTAAAAAAAAGATATAAGCAAATATGGGTGGCAGTACAAACCATATATTAATAGTAACTCTAAACGTTAATGGCTTAAACTCTCCAATAAAGTGACATAGGCTTGTAACTTGAATTAAAAAAAACAAATCCAACAATAAGTTGCCTCCAGGGGACACATCTGAATGGAAAAGACATACACAAGCTGAAGGTGAAAGATTGGGAAAATTTATACCATGCACACAGTCCTCGTAACCAAGCAGGGGTGGCCATCCTCCTATAGAATAAAATCGACCTCAAGACTAATTTAATCAAAAGGGATAAGGAAGGACATTATATACTGTTAAAAGAAACCATTCACTGACAAGACATAACAATTATCAATATTCACGCAGCAAATAATGGTGCTGCGACGTTCATTAAACAAATTCTCCTCAAGTTCAAGAATCAAATAGACCACAGTACAATAATTATGGGTGACTTCAACTCACGTCTCTCACCATTGGACAGATCCTCCAAACAAAAGTTGAATAAAGAAACTATAGAACTCAATATCACAATCAATACCCTAGACTTAAGTGACATATATAGAATATATCAACCATCATCAAGTGGATATACTTTTTTCTCAGCAGCACAGGGATCCTTCTCAAAAATAGACCATATGTTTTGCCATAGGGCAACCCTCAGTAAATATAAAGGGGAGGAGATAATACCATGAATTTTTTGTGATCATAATGGAATGAAACTGGAAACCAATGATAAAAGAAAAAAGAAAAAATCATACATTACATGCAAAATGAACAATATGTTACTGAATGATCAATGGGTTACAGAAGACATAAAGGAGGAAATCAAAAAATTCTTAGAGATAAATGAAAATACAGACACAACATATCAGATTCTATGGGACAAAATGAAAGAAGTTTTAAGAGGTAAATTCATCTCCTGGAGGTCATTCCTCAAAAAAAGAAAGAAAAAAACAAACAACAAATAAATGAGCTCACACTTTATCTCAAAGCCCTAGAAAAGGAAGAGCAAAACAACAGCAAATGTAGCAGAAGGCAAGAAATAATTAAAATCAGAGCGAAATTGAAACAAAAGAAACTATTGAAAAAATTAACAAAACTAAAAGTTGGTTCTTCAAAAAGATAAATAAAATCGACAGACCCTTAGCCATGCTAATGAAGAGAAGAAGAGAGAGAACTCAAATTACTAACATACGGGATGAAAAAGGCAATATCACAACAGATGCAACATAAATACAGAAGAAAATTAGAAATTATTTGGAAACCTGTATTCCAATAAAATAAAAAATAGTGAAGACATTGATAAATTTCTTAAGTCATATGATTTGCCCACACTGAGTCATAAGGGAACACACAATTTAAACAGACCAATATCAATGGATGAAGTAGAAGAAGCAATCAAAAGACTACCAACCAAGAAAAGCCCAGGACCGGATGGGTATACAGCAGAGTTTTACAAAACCTTTAAAGAAGAATTAATACCATTACTTTTCAAGTTATTCAGGAAATAGAAAAACTGGGAGCTCTGCCAAATTCGTTCTATGAGGACAACATCACCCTGATTCTGAAACCAGACAAAGACACCTCAAAGAATTAAAACTACAGACAAATATCTCTGATGAACCTAGATGCAAAAATCCTCATTAAAATTCTGGCGAATTAGATACAAAGGCACATCAAAAAAATTGTGCACCATGATCAACTAGGATTCATCCCTGGGATGCAAGGCTGGTTCAATATATGGAAATTAATAAATGTTATTCACAACATCATTGGACTTAAAGATAAGAACCATATGATCATCTCGATAGACGCAGAAAAAACATTCAACAAAGTAGAGCATTCCTTTATGTTCAAAACATTTTAAAAACTAGGGATAACAGGAACTTACCTCGACATTGTAAAAGCTATCTATGTTAAGCCTCAGGTTAGCATCATTCTGAATGGAGAAAAATTGAAGGCATTCCCTTTAAAATCTGGAACAAGACAGGGATGTCCTCTATCACCACTTCTATTCAATATAGTTCTCGAAAAACTGGCCAGAGCAATTAGAGAGATGAAAGACATTAAAGGCATAAAAATAGGAAAAGAAGAACTTAACTTATCACTATTTGCAGATGACATGATTCTATACATAGAAGACCCAAAAGGGTCTACAGAAAAAACTACTAGAACTAATAAATGAATGCAGCAATGTGGCAGGATAGAAAATCAACATGCATAAATCGAAGGCATTTCTGTATATTAGCGACAAAACTTCTGAAACAAAAATGAGTCAAAACACTGCATTCCCAATTTCCTCAAAATAATTAAATACTTGGGAATCAACCTAACAAAAGAGGTGAAAGATTTATATAATGCAAACTACAGAACCCTAAAAAGAGAAATAGAATAAGATCTTAGAAGATGGAAAAATATACCCCGTTCATGGATAGGAAGAACTAACATCATCAATATGGCTATATTACCAAAAGTTCTCTACAGGTTTAATGCAATGCCAATCAAAATCCCAAAGGAATTTTTTGTAGAAATAGATAAAGCAATTATGAAATTCAAATGGAAAAATAAAAGACCCAGAATAGCAAAAGCAATTCTAAGCAGGAAGTGTGAATCAGGCAGTATAGCAATACCAGATTTCAAACTATATTACAGAGCAATTATAATAAAAACAGCATGGTACTGGTACCAAAACAGGCGGGTGGACCAATGGTACAGAATGGAGGACACAGCGACTAATCCAAAAAGCTACAACTATCTTATATTTGATAAAAGAGCTAATGGCCTGCAATGGAGGAAGGATGGCATCTTCATCAAATGGTGTTGGGTAAACTGTAAATCCATATGCAACAAAATGAAACTGAATCCCCTCCTCTCGCCCTGCACAAAAGTTAACTCAAAGTGGATCAAGGAGCTAGATTCAAATCAGAGTCTCTGCGTCTGATAGAAGAAAAAGTTGGCTCAGATCTACATATTGTGTGGTCAGGCTCCAAATTCCTTAATAGGACACCCATAGAACAAGAGTTAATAACAAGAATCAAGAAATGGGACTTACTTAAACTGAATTTTTTTTTCTCAGAAAGAGAAACAATAAGAGAGGTAAATATGGAGCATACATCATGGGAACAAATTTTTAGTCCTCACCCTTCACATGGAGCCCTAATATCTAGAGTATACAAAGTATACAAAGAACTCAGAAAATTAGACAATAATATAACCAATAACCCAACGGGCCAAGGACCTGAACAGAAACTTCTCAGAGGAGGACATAGAATCAATTAACAAGTACATGAAAAAATGCTCTCCATTTCTAGCAGTAAGAGAAACGCAAATAAAAACCACCCTAAAATACCATCTCAATCCAGTGAGATTGGCAGCCATAATGAAGTCAAACAACAACAAGTGCTGGCGAGGATGTGAGGAAAAGGGTACTCTTGTACATTGCTCGTGGGACTGAAACTGGTGCAGCCAATTTGGAAAGGAGTATGGAGTCTCCTGTGAAAGCTTGGAATGGAAGCACCATTTGACCCAGCTATTGCTCTTCTTGGACTATTCCCTGAAGACCTTAAAAGAGCGTACTACAGTGATACTGCCACATCGATTTTCATAGCAGCACAATTCACAATTGCTACACTGTGGAACCAACCCAGATGCCCTTCAATAGATGAATGGATAAAAAAAAATGTGACCTTTGTATACTATGGAGGATTACGCAGCACTAAAATATGACAAAATCATGGAATTTGCAGGGAAATGCATGGCAATAGAGAAGATTTTGCTTAGTGAAGCTAGCCAATCCCTAAAAAACAAATACCAAATATCTTCTTTGATATAATGAGAGCAACTAAGAACAGAGCAGGGAGGAAGAGCATGAAGAAAAGATTAACATTAAGCAGAAACATGAGGTGGGAGGGAAAGGGAGAGAAGAGGGAAATTGCATGGTAATGGAGAGAGACCCTTATTGTTACACAAAATTACATATAAGAGGTTGTGGGAAAATAAACAACGAGAGAAATGAATTAGAGTAGGTATGGTAGAGAGAAAAGATGGGAAGAGAAGGGAGGGGGGATAGTAGAGTATAGGAAAGGTAGCAGAATACAACATTAACTAATAGGGCATTATGTAAAAATATGGATGTTTAACTGATGTGATTCTGCAATCTGTATTTGGAGTAAAAATGGGAGTTCATAACCCACTTGAATCTAATGTATGAAATATGATATGTCAAGAGCTTTGTAATGTTTTGAGCAACCAATAAAAAAAGTAGTGATATATATGCCAATAGAAATTTATCATGAAATATATATAATCAACAGACTGAAAAATATTAATTTTACTGAACATGAAATTATGAATAATGTTACTCAACTAGGAAGCTCACCCATAGGTTGAATTTTCAGTTCCAACAGCGTTTAGGAGGAGTGATCTCTTCTCTCAATTTGCATCTGCAAATTCAGCCACCTCACAAGTGTATACGAGTGATATCAGGTAGGATACTATATGTGCATATAAAAATACATGTGCTGAATAGGCTACAGAGAAAGGGAGACAGGGATTCATATATTTGTTAATTTTAAAAACACATGTAGAACTATTTCAACAAAAAATTGACTAGATTTATAACTCCTACAAAATATAATGCAAAAGGCAATTCCAACTATACACCATGCCTCCTCTGAACTGCTTGTATTCTATTCTTTTTGGGTTATTTTTCACCATCATATTAGGATCATAATTCAGAGTCTAGTAGGGTATGGGTTAGTGTCAGGGATTCAGTATTTCAAAATAAAAATTGAAAAATGAATCCAGTGTGTGTGTAAATATGTGCTACACAAAAATCTTCCCACTCACATCCAGAACAATGCCTTGACATTACCTTCACCCAAGTAAGACACAATTATAGTAGAAAAGTGTGAAAATCTATGAATACATATATTTAATGGAATATGCTCGGGAGTTCACAACCTTGGAGGTGGTAGAGGCGTTTCCAAAAGTAAAGGACAGGGTAAACACTCCACAAACAAAGAGCTCTGCTGGCCTAAGACTTCTTGGAATACGGCTTCTGAGGTTGGGCACTTGAAATATATGTTGTTGTCATGAGCTTTGGCTTCCTTTGTCGTGAGACCATAAAAGCTGGGTCTGCATCTATGTGACCTGGAAGACATGATTTCTTATATTTCAATGAACATGAGGAAGCAGTGCTCAATTTTCTCTTTGTAGGTAAACTGTGTCCACTGGAGGCTAAGTGTCTCCCGGTGGGGACAGTGAAGACATTTGATCATCCTCCAATTTTCGTGGTGTTTCTTGCTGCTACACTGGGAATTTGGTACTTGCTTCACACAATATAAGAAGTTCATCTGGGATACAGTGCTGGAGGGTGTTCTGTCACGTGGGGTGGGTTAGCGTCTGCAGGAGAATGTACCAACCAGGCTTCTATCCCACATAGCTTGTCCCAATAACCATAGCAACCTGATTATGAACATTGCCCTGAAACCTCTCCATATAACAAGATGCCTTTACATACAAGGGAATGGGGGCTGCGCCATATCAGTCACAAGCCATTTGTAAGCCGATAGCCGATCCACATGGCCCCACCATGATGTTTCATCACACACCTCCCCACCACTGCTCTAGGCCCACTACTCAGCAGGCTCCAAATTCCTGGCATCTCGTATTCTACACCATTTTCATGAAACCTAGTCAAACAAGGCACTTTCTGGTATACACATGATCAGCAACAGGACATCCAACGTTTCTGCAGTGCCACCTGGTCATGGGAATTTCCAAAATTTTATGGTATTTATCTAGCAAGTTTTCAAGGATGAAGTTAGAGGCACTGTGGGTTTCAATTCATTCAGGAACCGTTAAGTGTTGAGAAAGCTCATTTCAATGAATGCTCTGGAGAACTCTAAAGTCAAGGCTTCTCAAAGAGTTGCCAACAGGTCACATGAAGCCAGGCCAATTGACGTCTACAATGTGAGGTCCATGTGTGTTTTGACTCTCAACTATGGCTACCAAGTCTTTCAGAATAAAATCATGTGATATTCTGGCTGAGATTCCCAGGCCTCTGTGGAAAGCCACCCTGGGCCTAGATCTCAGTTTCCAAGAGTGAGTCTCATGCGTGGCCTCCTAAAATCCCAACACAATTCATGGCAATACTTCTCTGAGGTCAGTTCCAGAACTCAGTCTCTAAGGGTAAATCATACCAGAGTTCAAGCCCAGGTGGACCCAGTCATCCCTTTCAACTGCCACAAAAATGACCAAAATTAAAATGAAATCACTCCCACAGGGCCATGATCTTCTTCCTTGTAGACACTCATCATAACCTCTAGCTGGAGGTTTCAATGAGCACAAGGTAGTGTCCAAAATAAGCTCACTTGCCCCTCATTTGCCTAAAAACATGGTGGCCTGAACACTATTCCTGTGAACCAGGAGTGATCAAATATTGCTGCTGTTAAAGTGTTCCGCTTCTCCAATTTGAGGCCTACTGGCTGAAGCCTATAAATTCTTGATGTGATTTGGAGACATGAGAAAACCCAAGCACATATGGGCTAGCCTCTGCAGGGATTTCAAAGACTCATTTGACCCAAAGGATCCCTATTCTCACTTGATGGAGGTCAGGAACATAAAACAAGAAGGCAAAAATATTCATCCACAATGACTTCTCTTTTTGTCATTTTGGTTTTGAAATCACATGGGATCTTTCTTTAGATCCATCAGGTGCTGAGAATCTAAGCCACAACCTCATTCAAGGACAAGAGGCTCAATCAGACACATTCCATTCCAAAGCAATTAAGCAAAGAGCCACAGGTGATGTCCATTCATTTCCATATGAAAACAGTCGTCTTAAGGCTACACAACAGGGTGGCCTGAGGCAAAGACTTTCCTGACATTCAGGGTAATAGAAACAGAAGTAAGCAAATGGCCCAAAGAAGGGTTTCTCCACTGAGACTTTACTGGTCACACTGATATCTGATTTTTCTGAGATGCTCCCATTCCCTTAAGCTATCCAGTACATGGCCATGTCACAGAGCCTTGTGGTGTTACATATCTGGGACTCAAAACCATGAGCCTATTCTGGAGAGTGGCTGGAAAACACAAAGAAAACAGGAACTTAAGAAGATAGTAGATGTTGCCCATCCATAAGGCAAGCTGCAGTCCATTCATCAATTGGGCAGTAAGAATGCGGGGAAGCTTTCAACTAGAGACAACACATCCATTGATGCATTGTCTTTTATAATGTCTACAACAACGGATACAGTGGAATACACAGACATAGAAACACTCACCATGTCAAACGACTTACTAGAAATAGTCCACTCCAAACCAAACAAACCACCTTTCCTAGCTATTCTCAGAACATCAGAAAAAAACACAAACTCACACCTACAATGGCAAAGGCAATTCTTTCCCCCAAGTAGGTCTGTGATTATCCGGAGTGTCTTCTGACTGGTGGGCCATATTATGTTCCCCAAAAATGTCCTGTCCTGTTTCAGTTCTGGTCTCCTTGGCCAATTCTGTGAAGTTGTCAGGAGCCAGTGGTTTGCCACTACCTACTTTCTCAGGAAAGGCCCCTCTTCAGAGCTCTGCTGGAATTTGGCCATCCTCACATCAGTAGGTACCAAGAAAGACTGACTATGTCTTTGGGAAAAGCAAACAAGTTAGCCCACTGGGACTCAGAGTGAGACTGACTCTGGGTGCCTGGCTTCCTGGATCCCAAGTTCAGAGAATTACATCACCAAGGAAGTGAAGTGAGGTCACTTCTTTCAGGAACTGAATATGGTCACTGCCTCGGTAACCACTTTGTCCTAACAGTTGCTTCCAAGGTTCCCATGAGATGGAGGCTGCCCCAACATCCTGTGACACATTCAGAAGTTAGAATGGTATATCAACCATAGGCACCCAGGAACAGCTCTCCACACAGGCCTGGATTGGTCCATCTTCTCTACTTTAAGAAGACAGAGGCTGATTCAGACACATCAATTCACCCTGACCAGGTTGTTTGCCATGGAAGATGACTATTGCTCTCTCAGGTCCTACATAGCTGCCTATATATTCTCCAAGGATCATTTCTCCATGGATCTTTTAGGTTCTCAGCAGGTGGAAGATCATCTACATTCCTATATTGTAAGACCCACTCTGTCCCTGCTCTTCTGTACGTTATATTGAAGGAACAGTGTATAGTTAAGGTTAATAATAGGTTTGATTTGGGTTACGAATCATTCTGCGGGATGAATAATGGCATTGGCAACCTGTGATATTTATAAGAGTATATATGTGAAATATAACTATGAAAGCAGAAATCTAGGTAAGATTTGAAGTCCAGAAGGGCACTGGGGACTTGAGTGGGATACTTAGCTTTGAGTTATGTGCTGCACAGATGTCTCAAATAAATCAATATACACTGGCATCGGACCTTGTACTTTGGATGATTGAATGTTGAAAAGAACATCCAGTCAAAAAGCGATAGTCGGTAGGATTAGGAAGGTAGTCTGTAGGTTTAGAAAGAAGAGTGAGTATAGGATTTGGACCAAAAGTTCTTTAGCAATAGGGTTTCGGGTAGAGAGTGTATGTAAATGTCAGTACATGTGAAGAGTCAGTCACAATGATGAACTGGGGAAATCATGTAGGAAAGCAGATATCAATAGAGACATTAGGAAATCAAGCAAAGTATAAATTGTGTGATAGGGTTAGACATTTTCAACAGGTTTGAGGTTGAATAGATAATCTTAGGAAGAAACAAATATGTAGTCACCAATAGGATTGATATTTGAGAGCATTAGGCAACCTGGACATGGATGTTTTTAGTAATCCATGCTCACTTTCTATTTAGGCTTTCGTACAATTGTAAGTGTGACCTTTGCTTTTGGTGTCCAGAATATTTCTGTGATAAAATGTGTATGTAGATCAGGTGACATGAGTATTTCTTCCACCATTTCTTGGAGCAATATTTTGAAGACTTATAAATTAGTATAGTCGTACAAAGATGTGTACCCTGTTTCTATGAATATACACATAATGCATGAATAGACCATACTGTGAATAAATAATATAACTGGATCCACTTTAAATAATGGATTGAATAGATATCTGAAAATATATAAGAAATGTTATATTGATATACAATCATTCATTCCAACCAGTAATATATCTAATGATCATCTTAGGGTTATGGTTTATCATGAAGGGTTTGTGAGTTTTGTTTCAAAATTGATTATGGAAATCGAAAAAAAATGTATTTGGAAAAAAAGTCTCATGAATAGACCACTGAAGAAACGTAGAGAAATTCATGTGTTCTGGAGCAGGAAGTGATTGAAAGTGAAACAAATGCCTATAAATTTGTTAACTAGTGAATAAAATATATATTCTATGATGTACATAAACTGAAGGAATAGTAATGTACCAGTGTGGAATAAAAATTAACGTCAAAATACACATCATGTTCCATAGTAACCTACATGCATTGATGTTAAACTGGGTCAGTTAATGTAGACATATTAGGATTTGTATGCACCTTTCACTGAAGTTAGTTTTCAGTACTAGGAAACAAATATGTATTTCGGGTGGATGAATATTTCTAAGAATAATCTTGTGAAAAGTTGATTATTAATCCACATACATGAACATGAATGAATTTAGGGATTGTATATAAGACACATATATTTCATATTTTTAAAAATCTGGAGAATATATATATATATATACACACACACACACACACACACACACACACACACACACACGAACAGAGACATTAATAAGTAGCAATATATATGCCAATCGAAATTCATCATGAAATATATATCATAAAGATGCAAAAACATTCATTTTACTGAACATGGGTTTATGTATAATGTTGTTCTACTGGGAAGCTCACCCATAGGTTGAATTTTCAGTTCCAACAGGGTTTAGGAGGAGTGGTCACTTCTCACACTTTGTATCTGCTAAGTCATGTAACTCACAAGAATGTACGTGTGATATCACGCAGGATTCTATTTGTGCATATAAAAATACATGTGCTGAATAGGCTCCAGAGAATGGGAGACAGTAATTCACATATTTGTTAACTTTGAAAACACATGGAGAACTATTTCAATTAAAAATTGACTAAATTTATAACACCTACCCTTTATCATGCAAATGGCAAGTCGAACTCTGAACTGCATGTACTTATGTACTGTTTGGGTTATTTTTCTCCATCATATTAGGATTAGTAGTCAGAGTCTAGTAGAATATGGGTTAGTGTCAGGGATTCAGAATTTCGAATGGAAAATAGGAAAATTAATCCAATGTGTATACAAATATGTGCTACAACAAATCTTCCCAGTCTCATCCAGAACCATGCCTTGACATTACCTTCGCCCCAAGTAAGACACAATTAGAGGACAAGAGTTACAAAATCTGTGATTACATTTTTGGAATGGAAAATGCTCAAGAGTGCACAAACTTGGAGGTGGAATAGGAGTTTCCAAAAATAAGGACAGGGTACACACTCCACAAACATGGAGCTCTGCTTGCCTAAAACTTTTTGAGAAACTGCCACTGAGGTTGGGCACTGAAATATAGGTTGTTGTCACGAGTTAAGCTTCCTTTGTAGTGAGACCCTCAAAGCTGGGTCTGCATCTATGTGACCAGGAGGACAAAGTTTCTTATTTTACAATGAACACGAGGCAGCAGTGCTGAATTCTCTCTTTGTAGGTAAACTGTGGCCACTGGGGCTTAGTGTCTCCAAGTGTGGACTGTGAAGCCATATGGTCATCCTCCATTTCGTGGTGTTTCTTCCTGCTGCACTGGGAGTTTGGTATTTGCTTCACGAAATACAAGGAGTTCAACTGCAACAAAGTGCAAGAGGGAGTTCTGTCACGTGTGGTGGATCAGGGTCTGCAGGATTATACAAGAACCAGGCTTCTATCTCACATAGCTTGACCCCTTGACCATAGCAACCTGATTCTGAACAATATCCTGAAATCGCTCCATATAACAAGTTGCCTTTACACAGAAGGTTCTGCTGGCTGTGCCATGTCAGTCACAAGCCATTTGGAAGCCAATGGCAGATCCACATGGCCCCATCACAGATGTTTTATCACATACCTGCCCAACACTGCTCTAGGCCCACTACTCAACAGAGTCCAACTTACTGACATCTCTGTTCTACACCATTTACATGAAACCCAGTAAAACAAGACACTGAAATATTCATGACCAGCAACAGGTCATCCAAAGGTTCTCCAGTGCCACCTGGTGATGGGAATTTCAAAAATTTCATGGCATTTATCTAGCAATTTTTCAAGGATGAAGTTGGAGGCACTGTGAGTTTCAATTCATTCAGGAACCATTAAATGGTTAGGAAGCTCATTTCAATGAAAGCTCTTGAGAACACTCACAGGTAAGGCTTCCCAAAGAATGGTGAAAAGATCACATGATGTTTAGCTCATTTAGCTCTACAATGTGAGGTCCATATGAGTTTTGACTCTCAACGATGGGTGCCAAGTCTTTCAGGATAAAATCATGTGGTATCCTGGCTGAGAGGCCCAGTGCTCTGTGGAAAGCCACCCTGGGCCTAGAACTCAGTTTCCAAGGGCGACACTCATGCCTGGCTTCCTAAAATCTCAACACTATTCATGGCAATACTTCTCTGAGTTCAGTTGCAGAACTCAGTCTCTAAGGAAATCACACCAGAGTTCAAGCACATGTGAACCAAGTCATCTCTTCTAACCGCCACCAAAATGACCACAATTTAAACAAAAACACTCCAACGTGGCGCTCATCTTCTTCCATATAGACACACATAATAACCTGTGGCTAGAGTTTTCCATGAGGGGCACAGCTCAAGTCCGTGTCCAAAATAAGCTCTCTTGCACCTAAATTGCCTAATTCAGGGTGGCATGGACACCCTTCTTGTGAACCAGGAGAGATCAAATAGGCCTCCCATTAATACTGCTCCACTTCTTCAATTTGAGGTCAACTGACTGTGGGGTTTGGATTCTTTATGTAAATTGGAGTCTTGAGAAAACCCAAGCAACCATGGGCTAGCCTATGCAGGGCTTTGAAGATCTCATTTGACCCAAAGGATCCCTATTCTGACTTGATGGAGTTCAGGAAAGTTACAGAGGAAGGCGAGAGACTTCATCCACAAGGACTGCTCTGTGGCCATTTTGGTCTTGGATGTACACATGGGATCTTTCTTTATATCCATCAGAAGGTGAGAATCTAAGCCACAGCCTCACACAGGGCAAATAGGCTGATTCAGACACATCCTCTCCAAAGCAATTAAGCAAAGAACCACAGGTAATACCCATTCATTTCCATTTGAAAACTGTTTTCTTCAGGCTTCACAAAGTGGTGGCCTGAGGAAAAGACCTTCCTGATATTCAGGGCAACAGAAGATTAGGTAATCAAAAGGCCCCAAGCAGGGTTTCTCCACTGAGACTTTACTGGTAACATTGATATCTGAGTTTTCTGAGATGCTCGCTATTCCCTTTAGCTATCTAGTACATGGTCATTTCAAAGAGCTTCGTGGTTGTACATATCTTAAACACAAAACCATGAGCCTATTCTGGAGAGTGGCCAGAATTCAGGAAGAAAACAGGATCTTAGAAAGATAGTAAGTGTTGCCATCAATAAGGCAAGCTGCAGTCCATTAATAAATTGGGAAGGATGAATGCTGGGAAGCTTTCTAGCTGACAGGACATATTCATTGATGCATTCTCTCTTCTAATGTCTACAACCACGGGCACAGTGGGATACACTGACATAGAAACACTCGCGTTGTCAAACGACTTACTAGAAACCATTCACTCCAAAAAAAAACAAACCTTCTTTCATACCTATTCTCAGAACATGAGACAAAACCACAAACTCACACCCACATCACAAAGGCACCTCCTTCCCCCATGTAGGTCTGTGACTATCTGGAGAGTCCTCTGACTGGTGGGCCATACTATGTTCCAGGAAATGGCCTGTTCTTTCTCAAATCTGGTCTTTTTGGCCAACTCTGTGAAGTTTTTAGGATCCAGTGGTGAGCCAATGCCTGCTTTCTCAGGAAAGCCCCCTCTTCATAGCTTTTCTTGCATTTGGCCATCCTCACATCAGTAGGTCCCAAGAAAGACTGAGTCTGTCCTTGGTAAATCAAAATAAGTTTGACAACTGGGACTGGGACTGGGACTGGCTCTGGGTGCCAGGCTTCCTGGATTCCAAGTTCAGAGAGTTACATCACCATAGAAGTTAGGTGAGGTCACTTTCTTTAGGAACTGAATGAGGTCACTGCCTTGACAACAACTTTGTCCTAACAGTTGCTTCCAAGGTTCCCATGAGAAGGAGGCTGCCCCTACTTTCTGTGACACTTTCACAAGTTAGAATGGTATGTCACCCATTGGCACGCAGGAGCAGCTCTCAACACATCCCTGCTTTGGTCCATCTTCTCTACATTAAGAAGAGAGTGGCTGATTCAGACACATCCCTTCATCATGAGCAGGTTGTTTGCCATGGAAGACTTTTGCTCTCTCAGGTCCTTCATAGTTGACTACATCTTCTCCAGGGATCATTTCTTCAAGGACCTTTGAGGTTCTCAGCAGGTGGAAGATCCTCTATATTCCTGTATTTTAAGACCAACTCTGTCCCCGCTCTTCTGTAAAATTAGATTGAGAGAACAGTGTATGGTTAGGGTTAATAACAGGTTCAATTTGGGTGAGAAAAGAAACTACATGGTTGAGCAAACAGGGTCCTACAGTTAACAATAATATGAGAATTATTAATGGACTAGCCTGGGTGGATAAAAGTGTAGTTAACTAGGTGGACTATGTGAACCAAGACTCAAACCTCCCTTTGGGGGCCTCTGTCTTTCTTTGACACTCTTCAAGTAATTTTCTTAATTTACTCATAGATTCTTTTACAACTCCAGTATTGTCGGCATAAAAAACATCATTCTTTCCTCAATGCAAGCAAAAAGGCACCCTTCTCTCATGAAGAGGAGGTCCAACACTCGCCTGCTCTGTAAACAACTTCAGAGAGAGAGAGGTTAAAATTCCTGTAAAGCTGTGATGTCGGTTTTTAATGCTTTAAGCTTTGGTCTATTTCTGCTTCTAATTGTGTCTTTGTTGTGTCTCATGGACTAGGGCAGTTGTTCCTGTGCCCACCCCTTCAGCAACTATTATTCCTAATAGGATGGCTAAAGTGAGGGATACAGGTTCCCGGTGGAACCGGGTTGTATGCCCCCCCTATTTGATCTTTAAATGAACCTGCGTCCTGATAGAGCACTCTGGAAAACATCTGCATCATTACATAATTAATCGCAACTATTGACCACTTTATGAAAACATAAATAATGTTAAAGTGTATAGAATTATACTGTTGTAGAGACGGACAAGGAAAGGCACCTAAGATAGCACCAAAGACAGGAAAGGAGTTTTATTTGTTTGCATCCGTATTGAGAGGGCATTGCTTCTGTTGTAATCAATTAATCCCCTGAACCCCAAGTTTTGGTAGTTTTAGTATTTGTACCCAACATGTAAGGGAAGGGGCTCAGAAGTTCACAGTCTGCAGATATTCACACAAATCAGTTTTTGTTTCTGTTTTTTTTCCTCTGTTCTGTGCACGTTAACTTTTCAATTACACCTTGGAATGGAAGAGCTTTTTTGTCTCTTTTTTTTCCTCCTTGCCAGCTGTCACCATGGAGCCCAGTTGGTAACTTTTTTATCTTAGAAATGTAGCAATCTCTCTGAAGCCCCAGCTCAAGGCCAGAGTCCTTGTTCACATATTTTGTGAAAAACTGGTAAGGCGATGTCTAGCTTAGGGGTGGTGATTTTTCCAGCCAGTGGCCAAGTAGAACAGGGCAACATGAAGAGTGGAAGTTTATCTCCATTGAACTTTTTCAGAGGGACTCTTTTGCTGAAAGCCCTAAAGTAAGCCTTGGTAAAGACTTCTGGAGAAGGTCATTTAAGACATTTCTGTGGACCTGGTACAGAGGGGGATGACAGGGAAGGCGATGCTGAGTGCAGCTCCGTGGATCTGAGAATGAGGAAGGAGAGATGCCAAAGAATAATGGGAAAGGGGTTTGGGATTTTCCTAGAACAAAAACTTGAGCAGTAGAACAGGTAGAGCAGAGGGGAAGACGGGAGTGAGTATTCCAAAAAGCCTGTGAGGGACTTTAAATTCTTAGAAACCTGTTTTCAGTGATGACAAATCAACTTTAAAGCTCATTTTCATTACATCTTGGATAGGGGTCTGAGGGCTCTTCTCAGCTGGTTTGAGCTTTGGCTAAGCTTGCTAGAGGACTTGGTGGGACCTAGTGCAGACACTGACAGGAAAAGAGAGGAGTGGGTGGAGGGGTACCTCGGTACCTGCTTCCTCAGCAAGGGGGCAATGTTCTGAGATCCAGCGGAGGTTTGGGTTTTTGATCTAGTAATTGGAGGGGAGAAATCAGGTTGCTGAGGTGGGAGTGAAAGCAGAGAGTCTAGAGCAGAAGGCTGAGGGTGAGGAACTATTGGGGAAGCATAGTACAGGATGTGAGCGAAGGAGGAAAAAGGATTCCACATAGGGGAATTTCCCCCTTTTGAGCACTTGCCGAAGTTAAAAATGTCATGCAGAATTTGAGGATCTAGAGAACCCTCTGGGGGCCATAGTTTTTGGTTGTCTAATTGGTAATATGGCCAATGCTGTGTACTGAATTTGATGAGGAGTTTGGGTTCCACCAGGCAGTCCCTGTATGCTCACATCCCCATGACTTACACAAGAAGTCGGCTTTTCCCCCACACAGCCATGGCTGTTTGTCGCTTTGATAGTCTGCCGGGCATACATAGTAATATAGGCTAGCCAACCTGCATCTGGCTCGCGTGTCCCTGCATCCATAATGTTTGTTTCAATTATCTATGGTACGGAAGGGATTTAATGGAATTTTAGTGAGATCCTCTTCATCAGGCATGTCTCAATAGGAAAGACCTATACTGAGCTGAAAAATGTCTGGGTGGAGAGATAGTCACCAGGTCCCTAAGGGGGCCGTTAAGGTCTCTTTAATGGTTCTATTTATTTTTTCTACCTGTCCTGAGTTCTGGGGTATATAAGCATAATGTAACTTCCAATTAATCCACAGGGTCCTGGTTAACACCTGACTTACCTGGGCCATGAAAACCAGTCTATTATCAGTCCATTAGGCAGATCGTATCTTGGAAAAATATCTTTCAGGATCTTCTTGAAAACCATTTGCGCCGTTTTTTTTTTTTTTTTTTTTTTTTTTTTTTTTTGTGTGTGTGTGTGTGTGTAAGGCTTCAATCTATCCTGAAAATGTATCTACAAAGACTAGGAGATATTTAAATCCATACCTTGCTGGCTTAATTTTAGTAATGTCCACTTCCCAGAATTGTCCTGGTCTGGTTCCTCATAGGTGCTTTCCTCTAGGAAACTTGGAAGGGTAAGCATTACCCAATTGACGGACCCGACAGGCTTTTGTTACCCGTTCAGTTATTTCCTTTCACTGTGAGTTGGTTAGTGGAAAACTCTGTTCTTAATCTTACAGTAATGCCTGCAGTTTCTTTGAACCAAGGTGAGTGAGTTGATGTACATTTTTAACGTAGTGTAGGGCTTGCTCTAATTGCAGGCTGAGCTCAGTGAAATTGAGGCGTTCAGTGTCAGTGTCCTTAGATGTTATCAAAAACTTCCTGGTCCTCAGGGTTTCATTGGAATTGGGCATCTTCCTTTAACAGCGGGTATAATGGAGCAGCTAAGGACGCAAACCCAGGCATCCATAACCTGCAAAAGCCAGCAGTCCCAAGAAATTCTCTGAGTTGTCTGCTGTAAGATGGGGGTGGTATCTACATAATGGTTTGTTTTCTGGGCTCAGTGAGCCATCGTTTACTGCCCCTAAGGGAATAGCCCAGGAAGATTACTTCATGCTAGCAAATTTGGGCCTTTTTGGTCGAAACTCTATACCCGAGTTGAGCAAGCTCATATAATAGTGCTTGGGTCCCAGACTCACAGTTTTCCTTGGTGTTGGCTGCCAGTAGCAGGACATCCACGTATTGAAGCTGGGTAAATTCAGGGTGCGTAGTTCTGAAGTTGTTGAGATCTCTGTGGAGGGCTTCATCAAAGAGAGTGGGGGAGTTTTTGAACCCCTGTGGGAGTCTAGTCCAAGTTAGTTGACCAGACGTTTTGGTTTCTGGGTCTACCCACCCGAAAGCAAACAGCAACTGACTATCTTTATGCAGAGGCAAGCAAAAGAAAGCATCTTTTAAGTTCAGAACAGTATATAATTTCCCCTCAGGGTTCAGAGTGCTAAGCAGATTGTACGGATTAGGTACCGTGGGGTGAATGTCCTGCCCTCTTTTGTTGATCTCTCTTAGCTCTTTAATGGGGCGATAGTTCCCAGTCCCTGGCTTTTTTTTTCTAGTAGCAGGGGAGTGTTCCAGGCCGATTGACAGGGCCTTAGGACCCCTAATGCCAGATATTTCTGAATATGGGGCCTTATCCCACCTTTAGTTTTTTTGCTTAGAGGATATTATTTGACATTGACTGGGGAGACTGAGGTTTTTAACTCCACTGTTATTGGAGATTGTTTCACGGCCAGGCCTAACCCAGCAGTTTTTGCCCAGGCATCTGGGTAATCTGTTATCCATTTTTGGGGTAGCTTGCCTGTTTGATCAGACTTGGGGCATGTGAATGGTGGATGTTTATCTTCTACTAATATAGTTAAAGCCGTGACTATAGGAGTTTTTGCTGAAGTATTTAGAAATTTCATTTGGGGGCCTTCATGGTTAAAAGTTATTTTGGCCCGGAGCTTGATGAGCAGATCTCTGCCCATCAATGGGTCCAGGCATTCTGGGATTCCTAGGAAGGAGTGATGGATTTTTCCTTTCCCCAGGTCCATGGTCCTCTTAGTTGTCTAAGCCTGATATTTACTGTCATCATCCCTTTGAACTAGAGACCTTTTATTTGATAGAGGGCCCAATGGGGCCTTAAGGGCTGAGTATACTGCTCCTGTATTCACTTCAAAGTTTACTGGAGTCCCCTCCACTTCAAAAGTTACCCTGAGCTAGGGGATGGGTTCTGAGCCCTGACTTTCTTAGTCATCCTCCAGAGTCAGAATGGCCAGCTGGTGTGGCTGTCTCTTTATAGGGAACTCTATGGCCCAGTATCCTTTTTCTTTAGAGTAGGCACACTGATCTGACGCCAGGGGTGGCCTCTGGCATGGGCCCTTCCTGTCACCCTATGTCTTAATTTCTGGCCTCTTTCTTGTTGTGATCAGGACCTTAGTCAATGCCTTAGTCTGTCTTTTGGTTCTCTCATCCTCCCTTTGCTCCCTTTCTTTCTCCCTGTTTCTCTCTTATAGTATACTTTCTTGGCTTCTTTGACAAAATCTCTCTTTTAATTTTTTTTTTAATATCCATGGCAGCTTGCTCAATTAAGGCCATCGTGACAGATGCTTTTTAATCTGCTGCCTGAGGATCGAAAGGAGTATATCTCTTATATGCCTCCATGATTCTCTCTAGAAACATAAATGGAGATTCATCAGGCCTTTGAATAATTTCTCTTACCATGGCCAAATTAGTTGGTCACCCAGCGGCCACTTGGAGACCCGCTGTTAGAGCCTGGCAATAATTGAACAGATGCTCCCTATCTTCAAAGGTGTTGGGGTCCCAGTTGGGTGGGTTTAAGGAGAAGCCAGTTTTGATTATGTTGGGAAGTTGTGTTGGTCGCCCATCAGGTCTGAGGATATTTTTTTCTACATTCCAGGAGATTTTTCTCTCATTGCTCTGTCATGAAGAGAGTCGCTAGGTGGTGTTGGCAGTCACCTCAAGTAGGCAGGTGTGAAAACGTCGGTGAGTTCTCTGAGTTCTTTTAGCCGGGCCAGCTTCCTCCAGGGAAGGAGGGGCTGTGTGTGCCGCGGGACAGTCATCTGGATGACGCTGGGCCAGCCTAGCTTCCTCGAATGGTGGAGAGGCTGAGTCAGCAGAAGGGGAATCACTTAGAGGGTGTTAGGGGTTGGGAGACGAGGGCAGATGATAAGGAGGGGGTGGTGAGTCCAGTAGAGTCTTGAGACTCAGGGAGAACAGAGGGTGGAGGAGGAGGAGCAGAGAGGTTGAGATAGAATCGTGGGGAAAGGAGTAGGAGCAGGTGCAGGGACAAGGAAAGGCTTGACCCATGGAGGAGGAGATTTGTAGAGGTACTGACAAGTTAAGATATATGGCTGTTGATCTGGATGTCTATGTGGCACCTGCTGAAAGACAATATCTCGGACTTTTCAAATAAGTGCGAAGTTGAAAGATCCTTCTAGGAGCCATCCGACTGCAATGGTGGGTCATTCTGAGACACAGAATCTGCCAGGTCTGGCATTTTACTGAAAAAGAAAGATTCTGAGCCCTTAAGCAGATTTTGTTCCAGTGATTAAGGGTCAGGGACAGAGGCATTGAAATGATCTGTCCCATAATGAAATATACACAGACACCGAAAGGAACGACACACAACACAGACAAGACAAGACAATAAAGACAGGCAATGGACGTCCAATACTGAGACCAGGACTGACTAGTCGGCAAAACCTGAAGGGCTGGCAATATCGAATCAGAAACAAAATATCACTGAGTCGAGGAGACTATTGTTCCACGATTTTCCGAGTCTATCCCCCAGGGACATGGCCTGTGGCTCTGTGACATGTGTGTCAGCCACCATGGGAGAGAGCTCACGCTCTTTACCAATAGCCGTTTTGCCATACCCTAACCTGAAGCCTGAAACGAGAAAGATGGGCCTTATTTACCCCCAGAGGAGCCCGTTGGGGGTATTTTGTCTGCAGCTTCCGGATCTTGCTAGGGCCACCAGATGTAAAGGTTGGGCGAGCATCTGCGGCAGAGACCACTAAGAGACTGTCTCATGCAACAGCAAAGGGTTTATTGGGAGTCCGGCATGAAGGGCTCAGAGATCACTTGAACAGAGCAGAGAGCCCTGAGAACAGCTTAAGAAATGGTTATATATTTTTCTTGGAGAGGGCAGGGAGAGAAATTTATTGATGGGTAATGGCGAGTGTCAGTTTGCGAGCAACTGGTTGACGGAGTACATTCTGCAGTTTGGCAGTTTGGGACAGCACATTCTGGGAATAAGAATAGTAAACAGTTCTCAAGATTTCAATGGTGTTTTGTTAAGCATACAGAAAAACAGGAAATGACAAGTATCTATTTTATTAACCTTTCAATATAAATATGAAAACAGAAATCTAGTTAAGATTTGAAGTCCAGAAGTTCATTTGGCCCTTGATTGGTATACTTAGCATTGAATTACGTTCTGTAGAGATGTCCCAGAAATATGGATATACAATGTCATAGGACTTTGTACCTTCTCGGAGGTCAGTTCCAAAACACAGTCTCTAAGGGGAATCACACCAAAGTGCAAGCCAAGTTGGACCCAGTTATCTCTTCCAACTTCCACACAAATGACCGCAGTTAAAACCAAAACACTCTCACATGACACTCATCTTCTTCCATATAGACACTCATCATAACTTCTGGCAGGAGGATTCCATGAGAGGCGCAGCACAAGACAGTGTCCCAAGTAAGCTCCCTTTCCCCTCATTTACCAAAAGTCAGGGTGGCCTGGAAACCCTTCCTGTGAACCAGGAGTGATCAAATATGCCTGCCGTTAACACAGCTCTGTTCTCCAATTTGAGGCCTACTGACTGTCGGTTTAGATTCTTTATTTGAATTGGATTCATAAGAAAACCCAAGAACCTATGGGCTAGCATCTGCAGGGCTTTGAATAACTCATTTGACCCATTGGATCCCTATTCTCACTTGAGGGAGGTTAAGAACCTTATGGAGGAATGCGAGAGACTTCATCCACAATGACTGATTTTTGGCCATTTTGATTTGGATCCACACATGGGATCTTTCTTACGATCCATCAGGTGCTGAGAATCTAAGCTCTAGGCTCACACAGGGCCAAAGGGCTGATTCAGACACATCCCTTTCCAAAGGAATTAAGCAAACAGCCACAGGTGATGCCCATTCATTTCCGTTTGAAAACTCTTTTCTTCAGGAATCTCGAAGGCGTGGCCTGAGGCAAAGACCTTCCTGACATTCAGGGCAACAGAACAATAGGTAATAAAAAGGCCAATTGCAGGGTTTCTCCACTGAGACTATCCTGGTCACACTGGTATCTGAGTTTTCTGAGATTCTTGCCAATTCCTTCAGCTATCCAGTACATGTCCATGTCACGGTGCTTGGAGGTGCTACATATCGTGGACACAAAAGCATGAGTCTATTCTGGAGAGTGGCCAGAATTCAGGAAGAAAACAGGAACTTAGGAAGATAGCCGGTGTTGCCCATTGATAAGGCAAGCCCTAGAGTATTCATTAATTGGGCAGGATGAATGCTGGGAAGCTTTCTAATAGACAGGAAACATCCATTGATGCATTCTCTTTTCTAATGTCTACAACCACGGACACAGTGGGATACACAGACATAGAAACACTCACCTTGTCCAACAACTTACTAGAAACAGTTCACTCCAAACCAAACAAACCGACTTTCCTACCTATTCTCTGAACATGAGACAAAACCACAAACACACATCCACACCCACAAAGTCACCTCCTTCCCCCAAGTAGGTCTCTCACTCTCCAGAGTGTCCTCTGACTGCTGGGTCATACTGTGTTCCCCCGATATGGCCTGTCCTGTTTCAGATCTGGTCTCCTTGTCCAACTCTGTGAAGTGGTCAGGAGCCAGCTGTGAGCCACTACCTGCTTTTTCAAAAAAGGCCCCTCTTCAGAGTTTTCCTGGCATTTGGCCATCCTCACATCAGTAGGTACCAAGAAAGACTGACTCTGTCCTTGCTAAATCGAAGCAAGTGAGACCACTAGGACTGGGACTGGGATTGGCTCTGTGTGCCTGGCTTCCTGGATCCCAAGTTCAGAGAGTTCCATTACCAAGGAAGTGAGGTGAGGTCGCATCCTTCAGGAACTGAATGAGGTCACTGCCTTGGCAACCACTTTGTCCAAACAGTTGCTTCCAAGAGTACCATGAAAAGGAGGCTGACCCTACATTCTGTGGCACTTTTGCAAATTAGGATGGTATATCAACCATAGGCACCAAGGAACAGCTCTCCACTCAGGCCTGGTATGGTCCATCTTCTCTATATTAGAAAGAGAGCCTTTAGTCCCGGGAGCATTGCAGTGAACCTCTGCACTAAAACTATTAGCAAGCACCTGATGGAGGAGGCCTCCATAGGTAAGTGGCGCCTTTATAACATCTGATATCCGGTTAAGGGAGATCTCTTCTGATGACAGAGATGTGGCCTGGGGAGGCTCACATATACTCCTGTCTAGGACAGTAACAAGAATCGTTCTGTCCTCTGTTCTGTTCTGTAGGAAATTCCTCTGGAAGTGTAGAGAGGTGCCGACGGGCACGCACGCGCTCCTACCCTGGAGCTTTAGCAAGATGTTGCACTGTACCACTGTTTTTCTGTTTAGGCGCCGGGTTTCTGTTTTTCTTTTTGTGTGTGTGTGGTGTGTTTTGTTCTCCATTCTATTTTTTTTTGTTTGTTTGTTTGCTTTTGTTCATTTTGTTGTGTGAATTTGGTTGTAAAAACTTAAGGATATTGGACGTGAAAATGGGTAATAAAGAGAGTAAGCCTGACACCCGTTTGAACTGTGTTTTAAGGAACTGCGATGAACTTTATCCCCCTTTGTTTAGCAGGATGATAGAAGCCCCTAGCTGGCTGCCTGGAGCACAACCATTGCAGAGGGCAATGCCTGCTGGGGACCTAAGAACTGAGTATCTCCCAGGTTAACAAGTGAAACTCCTTTAAAACCCCTTGTCCCTCCAGATCAAGAGAGTCACAACATTTGGCAGAGTCCCCTGTGTTTCTCCTTTGTTAGCAAAGCAATTAGCCTCCCCTTTTCTTTTTCTCAGAACCCATTCCTCATTATTTAATTGGTATAAATTGGCTTCTAGGTCAGGAACCGAACTTTAAGTTACATATTGGTACCCCCCCTCCACCCCAGAACTTTGTGAGAGCTGTCTACTGAAATGTTAGGAAATGGAGCTTGCTTGGGGTGGAACTGAACCAGAGGAGCTAATCCTGTAAGTAAAAGGAGGGACTGAGGGACCCCCAGCAGCTGCCAAAGCTCTGTTGATTCAGGGAATACCCTCCTTCCTTCCGTGCACTGCAAGTATTATGCCACCTCTGTCTTGTTAAAAAAGAGAAAAAGAAAAGGGGACACTAAATTCAGTAAAGTCACCATATAGACACTTTATTTTACATTTCAGGTTGCCCCTCTGTTAAAACATCTGGTCCCCCCCTGGGTGCCACTGGTGTAGTAGATTTTTTCTCTTATCTGCTCTGGTTTAAAGGATTCTGTCTGACAACCATAGTCTCTACCTCCTTTCTGTCTGTCTTGTGTCTTTGTTTCTGGTCCTTTAAGACATGTGCAATAATGTGTTGATATTATAAATTTTTTCTTGGGAATGATCTTAGCTGAATGTGTGTCTAAATGATGATGTTTTATCATAAAAAAACTGGTATCTGAATGGGTTTTTGAAGCATTGCACAATCTTGCAGTTAAAAGTCGGGTTTAGGTCATTGTTTAGTTTAAGATTTCAGGTAATTCATGCCAGAGAACTTAAATACTTAGGATGGAAAACTGAAGAACTCTACTTCCAAGTTGGCAAGTAACTTCCCAATCATTCACTTTTTTTTTTAACCAATTTTGAATTCGGTAGCCAGAGAAAATGTCACTGTGTGTACCAGTGCATTAATTTGGACAAGGATAGTAAACCATAGTATGGTATCTGTTGACAAAATAAGATGTAAAGACATAAAATTTTGTGAATTGTATCTTGAACTTGTATCATAATTTTCAACACCCCAACTGGAAAATTATGGTTAATATGCCTTAGGCCTGAGGTGTCTGCTCAGAATAGCATTTTTTTTCCTGCTCCTTCCAGACCTCAGCCATGACTCATGTTGAAATGCAAATGAAAAAAGCCTGCAAGCTTAGTAGGAGACTGATTTGATGCCTAACGGAAAAAAAAGTAAATTGTATGGTATTTACTAATTACTGGCCAGTCATTTTTTCTAGGACTCTTATTGTTTTCCTTAGATACTTTATTATTTTTGAGCTCATGATTCTGAGCATACAGACCTAGGTTAATGTTTTTCTGATCAGTTCTATCTTTGACCAACTGTGGACTTTTTGAAACATTGCAATAGATATTTAACCTGTGAAAAACTACAAGGCCTTTACTATTATTATGTGTGCACAATTTTGTTATGTGTTGTCTGTCTATATAGACATATATCCGTATATCATATATATGATACACAAATTAACATATATAAGGAGCGCTCATTAAAAAAAGTGCTCATAAAAACAAATTTTAAAAAGTGGATCCAAAGATCTTTAGTTCACGTGGTTTAAATGTTTCAATTTAAATCGGATAAACAGATAAAAATAAATGTTTTTAAATTTAAGCTTACAAATTTTTCTAGGTGTTCAAAAATCTAATAAAATATTAATATCTACAAAACGTCTAATGTGCCTTGGTTCTAGAACATTTTCTTCAACATAAAAATGGTTTACACTGTTCAATACATTTCTCTAATATTTTGATAAATAAGTAAAGTAAATTTGATATGGGATTACTCATTCGTGAGTACTTTTGTTAGAAATCTGATTCATTTACTAAGGTCTGTATAAGTTTTTACTAAACTCTATATAAGGTTTTAAAAATCAGTCATGTGTTAATGAGACAAAAATTTTTTGAAACATAAGTTTACCCATAACATTGTGTTTATTAAGTTTTATTTTTTCTAGAGCAAGGAACCATAAAAATTAAAAAACTTATTAAATCAGAACTGTTATTTTAGAGCATTGTACTGCCATTTCTTTAAAAGCTAAACTTGGTTAATGTAGAAACATCAATGTAATTGTGATGCTATTAATGTTTTCATATCTTACAGGTATGCAAGTCTGTAAGGTAGAAACTTTAAAAGAGCATTATATCAAGCTCGTGTTCTGAAGTTGTATGGTAAAAAAATATATTGGAGATTTATTTACCTGTTATCAATAAGATATGTAAAGTTTTATGTTACTTTTTACATTGTGGAACAATTTAAATGTATTTTTAAGTTAATGAGAGCCTAATCTATGTAAAAGTTGAAAACTTTCAGGCTTTCTTTAATTCATGTTTTAAATGTGATATCATATGGTGTTAGCTAATGTTCATGAGACCACAAACAATTTATGTAAACTTTGTCAATGTTGCTTTTAATTTTTACTTTTTAATAAAAACAACCCCATACCATTATTGTCATCTGGTAATAACAAAAGGGTAATCAAAGCAATATAAACAAATACTTTAGGATTATACTCCTAAACAAAAACACCTAAAAAAACAAAACTGCCTTCTCAATAATTCATGACTTCATTGATCATTTCTAGTTAGAGACACTTGGTAGCAGAGTAATATTATCTCCTTTTGGTACACAGTGACCCAGTTCTGTTCTTTACTTTGTTTTAAATCAATTTCTTCTGCATCATCTGATGAGAGGTTCATATACTTCTTAAAACCAATGATTGAGCCCTCAACCTGCACATTCACTTGCTCATAGAGCCAAACCTGAAATTGGGAACTATTTTGCAAGTGTCTGAAGATGAAGTTGATGGGTTACACCTTCACTGTCTGTACATTTTGACCTTGGCCACAGTACACTAAAATGGAAGTTCACAAACACCACAATGACCTAGAGGCTCCTCACATAGAAACTTACAGATCTGGTATACTGTTTTCTAGAAACCCTTCCAAATTATAAAGTAATTCTAATAATCCATGTTTATCATAATTTTTCCTACCAAAAACCAATCCTGAGTATGAACTATTAGTTTCTTAAGGAGTAGATCTTCCCAGACCCCCAAACAAAAAAAAATAAAGATCAGCTTTAGAACTAAAATGCTTAAGATTTATAAAGAGCCCTGCCTTACCTGAGATAAGGCTGTGTGTCCCATCTTACTATATGTGAGAATGACTATGAAACAAGTACGTCAGATAATATTTCTTTAAAGTTATGTAAAAAACATAAAAAATGTCAAGATTCCTAGGATCTCAAACAGGGGATATAATGTAATACTCAGCCAAAAAATTTAGGGTAGCTATTACACGAACTAAGTATTTTTACTTTTGTTAATTTTAGTTGAAATTTTCTTATAAGTTATCTAAAGATTCCCTGTTAGTGTTTTACAAATGTGTTGCTTTAAGAACACAACATGGGTTTATTCAAGATAATAAGTCATCACCTACAATACAGACAGAATAATACAGATCCCAATTAATAAAAAGATAATTATAAAGTTATAGACATTAAAGTCCAGTACTCTTAATATAAGGCTGTTAAAATTAATTTGCTGGATGTTTAAGATTAGGATTTAAAATTAAAGTTAAATGAAAAGGGCCAAGAAAACCAATATTTGGCTCTTACCCTCTGAGTCAATCTGAATCCAGGGAACAGGGGACTTCTCTAAAGAGCTTTGCAACTCTGAGCCACATAACCTCCTGATCAGGGAGATTAATGAGACCACTGGAGAACAGAAAGCCAATCAGTGCATTTGTTATGAAGAGGAGAGTCATCAGAGAAAAGAGATATCCCTGATGCTTCTGAGGGAAGATAAATGGTCAAGCAAGACCTGGACCCACCTAGCGCAAATGGCACTAGCAGAATTGAAAATGTGCTCTCATTTTTCCAGAATTGACTCCCATAAAGCTCAGCTCACTGTTAACAATAGATAGAAACAAAAGTCCGTTTGACTGCTTCATCTTAAACACTTTGGAAAGACAGTTGAGACGAAAATTCAGCCATTCCTGGGCATTTTAAATAATAATAATAATAAAAATAATAATAATAATAATAATATTTTAAGGTATGCACTTTATTTTAGCCTCCCAAAATAAGTAAGACTGGAGGCTACAAAGAAGGATTCTCAGACAGGAATGCCTGATACTTATAAAAAGAGACTATCAAGAAGAGCTGCCAGAGGCAGAAATTTTTAATTTAAGGCCTGCAGATATTCCTAACCAACACAGGTAGGCTTGGTGTTTGCTAGTACGATTATCCAGCCCTGAGTAACAGAATTAAAGGTTTCTCTATTAGACGCAGAGGTCATACTAGAAAAAGGATTTTACAAGATCAGATGACATTACATTGTTAAACTGTATCTTATGGGGAAGGACAACTGTAACACTAAAAGTTAAATATTAATTTGATAGTCCTGATAACTGGGGATATTAAAGACTGGTGAGGGAACTTCTATACACTAACATGTTCCGGCTGCTGCAACATTTATTCAGTACTCATGGTTTTTGTTTCTCTCATAGAAGAACCCATCCCCAGATGACTTTACAACCTGTTCTTCCCCAACCAGACTTCAATCCGAAATGACTTCTAAAAGGCAACTCATGTCCCCCAAGTGACTTATAAAAGGCAACTCATGTCCCTCACGCCATGCCCACTCACTTCACCCTGTCTCAGGTCAGAAGAAGAAATAATGATTGACGCCACTCTTCTTACAACAATGGAGAGAAAGATAAGTAGACTATCAATATAAGTAATTAATTAAGTCTGGTAAAATCAGGGAGATCGGTTTTGGGTAAGTTCTAAAAATTTGGAGAATCTTACCTGAGGGATTAAAATTTCCTCAGTGCTCTTCCCCTAATCTATTAAAGATTTGAAAGGGACACAGAGAAAAGGGGGAAATGATAGACCCAACCTGATCTTTTATTAAAATTGAGAGCCATCTTGCCACAAAGCCATGAAAAGGTAATTTTGGCTTCACCATAAATTACTGCAAATTCTGAACCTGCTTGAAATGCCTGCCCGTGCCTTGAACTCACGCATGCCCGGCTCTCTGACCAGATAGCAGCCCTCTCTCAAACTTTAGTGACACATCATAAATATTTGCCTTCTCTGGCCAGACAACATCCCTCTCTGAGGCTCTAATGGTCCTCTGAATTCTGATGTAGGGACAGCAAAAAAAACCTAAACTACCATTAGTGTGATGCTTGTCAGAGTTCTGTTATCTGTAACACCCCTTTTGTGTAACTTTCTGGGCTATAAAGCTGGGCTGTAGGAAAGCTGGGGTTGCTGTCTTGTTCCGGCTGTTTTGGGAGGGGAGGCAGCATGAAAGGTAGAAATAATAAGATTAATTTAATATGATTTTAATTAGAGTCAGTGGTCTTTTCTTGTGTCGTGGTCTAACAATTAACACTCCAAAAACATGGAGCTCTGACGGCCTAAAGACTTCTTGAGGAACTTCCTCTGAGGTTGGGCACTTGAAATATATGTTGTTGTAAGGAGCTTTAGCTTCCTTTCTAGTGAGACCATCAAAGCTGGGTTTGAATCTATGTGACCTGGAGGACATGGTTTCTTGTATTCTAATGAACATAAGGCAGCAGTGCTGAATTTTCTCTTTGTAGGTAAACTGTGGCCACTGGGTGCTAAGTGTCTCCCCGTGTGGACTGTGAAGCCATTTTTTCATCCTCCACTTTTCGTGGTGTTTCGTGCTGATGCACTGGGAGTTTGGTATTTGCTTCATGAAATACAAAGAGTTCAACTGGGACCCAGTTTTGGAGGGAGTTCTGTCACTTGTGGTGGGTCAGGGTCTGCAGGAGAATGTAACAACCAGGTTATATCTCACAGAGCTTGCCCCCTTGTACATAGAAATCTGACTCTGAACTTTGCCCTGGAACCTCTCCATGTAACAAGATGCCTTTACATAGAAGGTTCTGCTGGATGCACAATGTCAGTCACAAGCCATTTGGAAGGCAATGGCAAATCCTCATGGCCACACCACAGATGTATTATCACACACCTGCCCACCACTGCAATAGGCCCACTACTCAGCAGGCTCCAACTTACTGGCATCTTTGTTCTACACCATTTTCATGAAACTCGGTCAATCATGGCATTCTCTTGTACACTAATGATCAGCAACAAGACATCCAAAGGTTCTCTAGTGCCACCTGATTATTGGAATTTCAAAAATTTCATTGTATTTATCTAGCCATTTTTCATGGATGAAGTTGGAGACACTGTGGGTTTCAGTTCATTCAGGAACCATTAAATGGTGAGGAAGCTCATTTCAATGAAAGCTCTGGAGAACTCTCACAGGCAAGTCTTCCCATAGAGTCTTCAAAAGGTCGCATGAAGCCAGGCCCATTGAGGTCTTCAATGTGACGTCCAAGGGTGTTCTGATTCTCAACTATGGCTGCCAAATCTTTCAGAATAAAATCATGTGATATCCTAGCTGAGATTCCAAGGCTCTGTGGAAAGCCACCCTGTCCTTGATCTCAGTTTCCAAGGGCGAATCCCATGCGTTGCCTCCTAAAATCTGAACACAGTTCATGGCAATATTTCTCTGAGATCAGTTCCAGAACTCAGACTTTAAGGGGAATCACACCAGAGTTTAAGCCCAGGTAGACCCAGTCATCACTTCCAACCGCCACACAAATGACCACAATTAAAACCAAAGCACTCCCACAAGGCCCTCATCTTCTTCCATATAGACACTCATCATAACCTGTGGTTCGAGGTTTCCATGAGGGGATCAGTCCAAGACAGTGTACAAAATAACCTCCCTTGCCCCTCATTTGCCTAAAGTCAGGGTTGCCTGGACACCCTTCCTGAGAACCAGGAGTGATCAAATAGGCCTGCCATAAATACTGCTCTGCTTCCCGAATTTGAGGCCTCCTGACTCTCGGGTGTATATTCTTTATGTGAATTGGAATCATGAGAAAACCCAAGCACCTATGGGCTATCTTCTGCAGGGTTTGAAGAACTCATTTGACACAAAGGATCCCTATTTTCAATTGATGGAGGTCAGGAACCTTACAGAGGAAGGCGAGAGACTTCGTCCACAATGACTGCTTTTTTGGCCATTTTGGTTTTGGAAGCACACATGTAATCTTTCTTTAGATCCATCAGGTTCTGAGAATCTATGCAACAGCCTCACACATTGCCACGAGTCTGATGCAGACACATCCCTTTCCAAAGCAATTAAGCAAAGAGCTACAGGTGATGCCCATTAATTTCCATTGAAAACCATTTTTTCAGGCTTCACAAAGGGGTGGACTGAGACAAAGACGTTTCTGACATTCAGGGCAACAGAACAATAGGTAAGCAAATGGCCCAAAGCAGGGTTTCTCGAATGATATCTGAGTTTTCTGAGATGATCCCATTCCCTTCAGCTATCCAGTACGTGGCCATGTCACAGAGCCTGGAGGTGGTACATATTGTGGACACCAAACCATGAGCCTATTCTGGAGAGTGGCCCGAATTCAAGAAGAAAACAGGAACTTAGGAAGATAGTAGTTGTTGCCCATCTATAAGGCAAGCCACAGTCCATATATAAATTGGGCAGGATGAATGCTGTGAAGCTTTCTACAAGACAGGAAACATCCATTGATGCATTCTTTTTTCTAATATCTACAACCACAGACACAGTGGGATAAACAGACATAAAAACACTCGCCTTATCAAAAGACTTACTAGAAACGATCCAATCCAAACCAAACAAAGCGACTTTCCTACCTATTCCCAGATCATGAGAAAAAACCACAGACTCACACGCACACCCACAAAGTCACCGCCTTCCCCCAAGTAGGTCTGTAACTATCCGGAGTGTCCTCTGACTGATGGGCCATACTATGTTCCCCCAAAATGGGCTATCCTATCTCAGATCTGGTCTCCTTGCCAACAATGTGAAGTTGTCAGGTGCCAGTGGTGAGCCACTACCTGCTTTCTCAGGAAAGGCCCCTCTTCAGAGCTCTCTTGGCATTTGGTCATCTTCACATCAGTAGTTACCAAGAAAGACTGACTCTGTCCTTGGTAAATCCAATCATGTGAGACCACTGGGACTGGGACTGGGACTGCCTCTGGGTGCCTGGCTTTTTGGATCCCAAGTTCAGAGAGTTCCATCACCAAGAAAGTGATGTAGGTCACTTCCTTCTGGAACTGAATGAGGTCACTGCCTAGGCAATCACTTTTTCCTAACATTTGCTTCCAAGTGTCCCAATAGATGGAGGCTGCCCCTACTTCCTGTGACACTTTCACAAGTTAGAATGGTATATCAAACATAGCACCCGGAAGCAGCTCTCCACACAGGCCTGGTTTGGTCCATCTTCTCTACATTAAGAAGAGAGAGATTGCTTCAGACACACCCATTCATCCTGACCAGGTTGTTTGTCGTGGAAGATGACTTTTGCTCTCTCAGGTCCTTCATAGCTTCCTCTATCTTCCCCTGGGTTCATTTCTGCATGGACCTTTGAGGTTCTCAGCAGGTGGAAGGTCTCTTATGTTCCTGTATTGTAAGACCAACTCTGTCCCTGCTCTTCTGTAAAGTTAGATGGAGGGCAAAGAGTATGGTTAGGGTTAATAACATGTTTGATTTGGGTTAGGAATCATTCTGCTGGATGAATAATGGTATTGGGAACCTGCGATATTTGTAAGTATATATAGAGGTGAAATATATGTATGAAAACAGAAATCTAGGTAAGATTTGAAGCCCAGAAGGGCATTGGATCCTTGATTGGGATACTTAGCTTTGAATTATGTTCTGCACATGTGTCTCAGATAAATCTATACACAATGGTATAGGACCTTGTACTTGGATGATTGAATGTCGAAGAGAACATCCAGTCTAAAAAGGATAGTTGGTAGGATTAGGAAGATAGTTGGTAGAATTAGAAAAAAAGAGTGAGTATAGGATTTGAAAAAAAAAGTTCTTTAGCAATAGGGTTTCAGGTAGAGAGAAAATGTAAATGTCAGCACATGTGAAGAGTTGGTCACAATGATGAATTGGGGAAAATATGTAGGAAAGCAGATATCAATAGAGACATAGGAAATGAGGCAAATGATAAAGTGATTGATTGGATTAGACATTTTCAGCAGGCTTGAAGTTGAATATATAATCTTAGGAAGAAACACATATGTAGTCACCAATAGGATTGACATTTGAGAGCATTAGCCAACCTGGACACGGGTGATTTTTATAATCCATACTCATATTCCATTTAGGCTTTGGTACAATCGTAAGTGTGACTTTGCATTTTCTTGCCAGAATATTACTGTGATAAAATGTATATGTAGATCAGGTGACATGAGTATTTCTTGCACCATTTCTGGGAGCAATATTTTGAAGAGGTATAAATTAGTATTGGGGGCACAAATAGGTGTACCATGTGTGTATGAATATAGAGAGAATGATTGAATAGACCATACTGTGAATAAATAATATAACTTGTTCCAACTTTACAAATTGGAATAAATTTATATCTCAAAATACATAGCAAATCTTATATTGATATACATACATTCATTCCAACCAGTTATACATCTAATGGTAATATTAGGGTTGTAGTTTATCATAAATTCTGTGTGAGTTTTGCTTCAAAATTGATTATGGAAATCGAAAATAATGTATTTGGAAAGAAGTCTCATGAAATGAGCAGTCAAAAACAAGTAGGAATATATGTGTTCTGAAGCAGGAAGTGATTGAATGTGTTACAAATGTCTTTAAATTTGTGAACTTGTGGATGAAATGTACATTTTATGATGTACAAAAACTGAAGAAATAGAAATGTACCAGTGTTGAATAAAATTGAACGTCAAAATACACATCATGTCCCATAGGAATCTAGTAGCATTGATGTTAAAGTGGGTCAGTTACTGTAGAAATATAAGGATTTGTTTGCACCATTCACTGAAGTAAGTTTTCAGTACTAGAAAACAAATATGTATTTCAGGTGGATGAATGTTTCTGAAAATAATCTTATGAAAAGTTGATTATAAAACCACATACATGAACATTAGTGAATTTAGGGAGTGTATAATAAGACACATGTATTTCATATTTTGAAAAATCTAGAGTGTATATATATATATATATATATATATATATATATATATATATATATACACACACACAAATACATTGGAAAGTAGAAAATATATGCCAATCAAAATTCATCATGAAATATATATCATCCACAGATCCAAAAATATTAATTTTACTGAACATGGATTTATGTATAATGTTGCTCAACTAAAAAGCTCACTCATAGTTTGAATTTTCAGTTCCAAAAGCATTTAGGAGGAGTGATTTCTTCTCATACTTTGTATCTGCCAAGTTAGCCACCTCACAAAAATGTACATGTATTCCAGGTAGGATTTTGTATGTGCATATAAAAATACATGTGGTGAATTGGCTACAGAAAATGGGAGACAGGAATTCACATGTGTGTTAACTTTAAAAACACATGGAGAACAATTTCAAGAAAAAAATTGACAAGATTTATAACTCCTACCCTATATCATGGAAAAGGCAAGACCAACTATTCACCATGCCTCCTCTGAACTGCTTGTATTTCTATTCTGTTTGGGTTATTTTTCTCCATCATATTAGGATTAGTAGTCAGAGTCTAGTAGGGTATGGGTTAGTGTCAGAGTTTCAGTATTTCGAATGAAAAATTGCAAAATGTATCCAATGTGTATGTAAATATGTGCTACACAAAAATCTTCCCACTCTTATCCAGAACAATGTCTTGACAATACCTTCGCCCCAAGTAAGAAACAATTAGAGGAAAAGAGTTAGAAATTCCGTGAATACATATCTGGAATGGAAAACAATCAGGAGTTCACAATCTTGGAAGTGGTAGAGGAGTTTTCAAAAGTAAGGAACAGGGTAAACACTCCACAAAAATGGAATTCTGCTGGCCTAGAGACTTCTTGGGAAACTCTCTGTGAGGTTGGGCACTTGAAATATATGTTGTTGTCAGGAGCTTTAGCTTCCTTTCTAGTGAGACCATAAAAGCTGGGTCTGCATCTATGTGACCTGGTGGACATTGTTTCTTTTTTTCCCAATGAACATGAGGCAGCATTGCTGAATTCTCCCTTTGTAGGTAAACTGTGGCCCCTGGGGGCTAAATGTCTCCCCATGTGGACTGTGAAGCCATATGGTCATCCTCTATTTTCGTGGTGTTTTTTGCTGCTGCACTGGAAGTTTGGTACTTGCTTCACGAAATACAAGGAGTTTAAATGGAACACAGTACAGGAGGGAGTTCTGTCACGTGTGGTGAGTCAGGGTCTGCTGGAGAATACAAGAACCAGGCTTCTATCCCACATAGCTTGCCCCCTTGACTATAGCAACCTGATTTTGAACAGCGTCCTGAAACCTCTCCATATAACAAGATGCCTTTACATATAAGGGTCTGCTGGTTTGACCATGTCAGTGACAAGCCATTTGGAAGCCAATGGCAGATCCACATGGCCCCACCACAGATGTTTTATCACACACCTGCCCACCATTGCTCTAGGCCCACTACTCAGCAGGATCCAACTTTCTGGCATCTCTGTTAAACACCATTTTAATGAAAACCAGTCAATCAAGGCACTGTCTGGTATACTCATTGTTGGAAAAAGTATAAACGGCAGCCATACCCCAGAGAAAAACCCCAACATGGCGCCTAAGGACTTCTTCTTCCTACCTTCTTCTTTTCTGAAGTGGCGCGAAAAGTTCCCACCGGGTGAACTCTCCCACTGGTGCCAATTTCAAATCTCGCTGGCGGGGAACCTTAGCCCCAATGAGAACTAACTCCTGGGCTCCGGAGCTGATATCTGAAAGAACTTGCCAATAAACGGGTTGCCTGCCATTTATCTAAGTCCTTTCATCTCCTCCTTAGTTCTATATAAGCACACAGCTTTTTGCAATAAAATTGGAATTCTCCCGGCGAAGTGCCTTTGAGTGGGGAGTTCTTTCATTTTGGTGCCCCGTTTGAGGATACGGGTGAGCTCTTTCCAACAAGAGCCCCGTCCCCCGTTCCGCCCAGACACTCCGTCCTGGTCCGCTCTTTTCAGACGCCAGCTTCCTGCACTCACCACTGATCTGATGTATGTAAGCTTCCCCTGACCCTGGCTCGCCAACTTCCTTCGGGCTACCGCTAGTTTTGTGACCCTGATCGTCCAGCACACTCTAGACGCCCGGTAGGGGAGAGGGAATTCCTCCCATCAAGACCTTTACTGGTCACAGTGGACCCTCTAGTGATCCGTTTCCCTTTGGGGCATGAGGGTTCTGAGTTTACACTAGAGGCTCTGTGGTTTTTCCTCCTTTGCTGCCACTGCTGCTGCCGGCTAGATTTGCTGTTTCCTGCAGGGCTGCTGTGTCTGGCTGAAGCTGCCTCTCTGCTCAGGTAAAACTGAACTCCCGTCCTAGAACTGCATTCTGCTGGAGCTGGAGTTCTGTTTTCATTACTGACTTCTTCAGCTGCGTTCGAAAACTTTCCTGACGTCAGGTTGCCCATGGCTCCAAACCCATTGGGTCTTCCAGATCGCACTTCACTGGTGACGACCAGGTAGTACCCTCTGTATTTCCTCGCGACAGCTGGTCATTTTGGGGACACCCACGTGACCCCCATTCACCCTGAATTTCCTGGAAGCCGTTCCAGCTCGGGTTTTCTCTTTGTCTCTCTCGCTTACTCTTATTCTCTCTCTCTCTCTCTCTCTCTCTCTCTCTCTCTCTCTCTCTCTCTCTCTCTTCCATCTCTCCCTGTGACAATGGGCACCTCTTCATCTGTACCTGAAGCCTCACCTCTCAAATGTTTAATAAAAAATCTGGCCACACTCTCCCTCACACCAGACATCAAGCCCAAACTTTTAATTAAATTCTGTACCCAAGATTGGCCTCCATATCCACTGGATAATGGCAATCATTGGCCTCCAGAAGGCTCCTTAGATCCAAACCTCCCCTGGGACCTTTTTAACTACTGCCAGCGTCTGGAAAAGTGGAGGGAGATTCCCTGCATTGAAGGTATTAGCCTTCCCACACAGCACCTTGTCTCTGCTCCTCCTGCCCTCCCCGTCAGGTCCTCCCTCTCTTTCCCTACTTCTACTTCTGACTTCACAGATTCTTCCTCATTCAACCCAGCAGATGAACCCCCACCTTCTCCCCAGCCCCATCTGCCCCTTCTCTTCTGCAATACCCTCCTCATCCTCTGCCTGATTCCATGGATCCTCAGCCTTCCATTTTATCCCCCTCCCCTCCGTCCTCTTCTGCCTGCTCCACTTCCTCCTCTTCCAAAGAGACACTCCCTTCCCCTCCCTCTCCTTCCTGTCCTCCGCCTGCCTCTCTCAGTCCTCCTTTTACCAGGTCTAAAGGACTCCTTCCCACCCCTAAGACAATCGCACCCCTTCGTGAGGTAGCTGGTCCCGAGGGTGTCATCAGAGTCCACGTGCCCTTCTCCAGGTCAGACATTACTCAGCTAGAGAGCAAGTTAGGCTCAATCACCACTAAACCCACCACTTACATTCGGGAGTTTCAATGGGTCCTGCAAGCATATAGCCTCACTCATCATGCCATATACATGCTCTTGGCCAATACACTTCTCCCCGAGGAAAGGCAATGGGTCTGGGAGCTAGCCCAAGCCCATGCTGATGAAAATCATAGGACCAATCCTGACCACCCCACGGGCTCTCATGCTGTCCCAGAGCAGGAACCCTATGGGATTACAACACCCCTGAAGGCTTACAGACTCATGACCTTTTTACATCCTGCCTCTTGGCGGGCCTGAAAAAGGCGACCCACAATGCTGTTAACTTTAAAAAGGTGCAGGAGGTCATTCAAAGGAAGGAGGAAACACCTTCAGAATTCCTGGATAGACTAACCAAGGCCCTTCAACACTGCACATAACTCGACCCAGAAACCCCTGATGGCCGTCATCTCTTAATGACATATGTTCTGGCCCAAAAATACTCTGACATTAAAGCCAAGCTTAAAAAGCTTGAACAGGGCCCTGCTACTCCTCAGACCGAAATCCTCGCTGTCTCTTTAAAGGTTTTTCATGGTAGAGAGGATGAAAGTGAATGTCGTAGGAAGAGAGCTGAAAATGCCAAATTCCAAATGTTGGCCCAGGTCATTCAGAGAAGGCCATCACCACGCCGTCCCAATGTGACACCCCCTGGAGCTTGCTTCAAATGTGGTAAGGATTGTCCTTCGCCGAGAACACCCTACAACCCCTGCCCAACATGCCATCAAAGGAGACACTGGGGGGAAGACTGCCCAACAACCCGGAAGGGAGGTTGGTCAGCCACCCGGCAACCCCAGCCTCTCCTGGGCTTGGCAGAGGAGGAATGATGGAGCCCTGGGCCTTCCCTCCAGATTATTACCATCAAGAATCAAGAACCTAGGGTCACCTTCCTGGTGGATGGACGCTTCATTACCTTCCTTTTGGATACTGGTGCCACTTTTTCGGTCTTGAGGGAGTATTGGGGTTCTACCACACCCTCAAAAACTCCTATTGTCGTGGTAGGAGGTAAACATATTTTCCCTCAAAATCCCTTTTGTCCTTCACTCACTCCTTTTTCGTTATGAGCCATTGCCCCATTCCCCTTCTGGAAAGGGACATACTCTCACTATTAAAAGTCACCATTCACATATCACCCCACACCTCTCCTACCTCTCATTTCCTCATGATGTTCCTAGGGGCAGATACACCTCCTCCATGCACTCTCCCACGACTATCTAAACCAGTTAACCCTGAGTTTTGGGACACAACTACACCCTTTATGGCTAAATGCAGTCCTTTTCATATTGTCTTACTGGAGCCTTCAAGATATATTAGTCAACCATGATATCCACTCACAACCACAGCCTTCCTCGGATTAGAAGCCATCATCCAGGATTTATAATTAAAGGGGTATCTTAGGCCTACACACTCTCTTTTCAACACCCCCATTCTGGCAGTTAAGAAACCTAACGTGTCCTACAGGCTGGTTCTAGACCTTCCCCTTGTCTACTCCTCTGTGGTCCCCATCCACCCGCTAGTGTCCAACCCTTACACCCTCCTCTCTCAGATCCCTGCCACTACTACCCACTTCTTGGTTCTAAATTTGAAACATGCATTCTTTTCTATTCCCTTGTTCTCAGAATCTCAGGATATCTTTGCTTTTACTTGCACTGACTCTCACACCCGCCATTCTCATCAGCTTACCTGGACTGTCCTCCCACAGGGATTCAGGGATAGCACCCATCTCTTTGGCCAAGTTCTTGCCCAGGACCTCACATCCTTTCACCCGACCTGTCCTGACTCTACTCTCCTTCAATATGTCGATGACCTTCTTCTATGTAGTCCCTCTGGGAACACTCTCAATCCCACACTGCACAGCTTCTTAATTTCCTAGCAGACAAGGGAAATAGGAAGTCTCCCCACAAGGCCCAGGTTTCCCAGTCTTCTGTCACCATTCTTGGTTTTTGCCTTACACCCAGAAAAAAGGAAATAACACTGGATAGGAGGCAACTCCTCTCTGATCTTCCAGTGCCCCATACAAAAGCCAAAATACTATTATTCCTAGGACTAGCAGGTTATTTTAGGGCCTGGATCCCAAATTATTCTCTTCTATACAAATCCTGTATGAACTAGCAAAGGGACCCCCTAGTGAATCTCTTTCCTCCTCCCCAAACTACCACTTGCGCAGGCTTCAGCAACTTGTCTTAAAGGCACTTGCCCTTCACCTTCCTGATCTTTCAAGACCATTTCATGTATATGTCCATGAAAAAGGGAGGCAAGAACTTGGGGTCTTAGTTCAAAACTATGGGCCTACATTTGCACCTGTGGCATATTTGTCCAAGCAAATTGACCCTACCATCCGTGAGTGGGCCCCTTGCTTAAGAGCTCTGGCTGCTGGACAAATTTTACACAAAGAAGCCTCTAAGCTTACTTTTGGGGCCCCTTTAACTATCCACTCCCCACATCACTTGAAGGATCTTTTAGCTTATAAGGGCTTTCAAACCCTTCCTCCATCCAGAGTTCTGTCACTCCTCACTTCTTTCTGGAAAACCCTAACATTACTTTCCTCCCCTGCTCTGCACAGAACCCTGCCTCACTGCTCTCAATGACTCCCACGTCTAACACACCAACTCATAATTGGTTGGAAACCTTAGATGATTTCCTCCCCTGTCATTCTTCCATTTCTGAGAGACTACTAGCCAAGCCTGACCTTATCTGGTTTACTGATGGCAGTTCCTTTAGGCAGAATTGCACTCATTACTTTGGATACACTGTAGTTTCAGCCACTGAGATTATAGAGGCCAAAGCTCTGCCTTCAGGAACTACCAACCAGCAGTCACAACTTATAGTAGCCACTCGTGCCTGCCTTCTAGCACAAGGAAAATTCCTAACCCTTTATACTGATTCAAAATATGTCTTCCATATCTTATCCCATGCTGCAATATGAAAGGAGCGAGGCCTACTTACCACCAAAGGTAATGTGATCACTAATTCGGCTCTTATAACCAATCTGATAAAGGCCTCCCACTTACCCACCCAGGTGGGAGTTGTCCATTGTAGGTCTAATTAGAAGGACGTCTCTCTTATCACTGAGGGCAATGCCAAAGCTGACCAGGCGGAACAAATGGCTGCTACCACTTCCAATGATGGACCCCCTGGGGGACATATAATGGCCACTTTAGACAGCTCATCTGAAGCCCCTACTTCTTCCAGTAAGAACAAGGATCTCTTCAAGTTCCTTCATACTCTATTCCTTTCCAATTCTCAGTCTTTGACCCTCTTTTTACAGAGCTTCTTCTCGCTCACCCTCTCTGACAAAGCCATGCTACAGAATATAGCCTCTAATTGTCAGATCTGTCAGTGGACCAACACTTATACTCCTTTAAGGCCCAAACCTTTTCCTTCCCACCAAGCCCGGGGACACATTCCCACTGCTGACTGGCAGGTAGACTTCACCAACATGCTCACAGTATGGCGCACTAAATACCTCCTTGTCTTTGTGGACACTTTCTCTGGTTGGATTGAGGCATTTCCCACTTCCAATAAAACGGCTTCCACTGTAGCTTTAATCTTACTGACAGACATCATCCCCAGGTTTGGTATGCCCACTTCTCTACAATATGACAATGGCCCTGAGTTTATTTCTAGAATCACACAAAAGGTCTCTCAAGCCCTCTCCTTCAAGTGGCATTTCCACTGTCCATATTATCCACAAGCTTCAGGGACAGTGGAAAGGGTAAATTGTACTCTAAAGGAAGTCCTTACCAAAATGACAATGGAATTAAACTTAGACTGGGTCAAACTCCTTCCCTTGGATTTGCTTCGAATCAGAGCTCTCCCTAAAAACCATCTTTACTGTCTCCCTTTGAGATAATATATGGAAGACCTCTTATACCCCCTGGGTTGGTCATTTCACAAGGACCTCTCACCCGAGATTTGTCTTTGCCTCTTTTGTATCATCTCCGCTCGGAACTCTGGAAATATCAGGACTGGCTTCATCCGGACCCAGTGTCCTCTCCAAACACTCCTCCCTTAACACCTGGGAGTCTAGTATATTATTATACCCCAGAGGAGAAAGGGACTCTTGCCCCAAAATGGGAAGGCCCCTATCCTGTCATTCTCTGTACCCCCACTGCCGCCAAACTCTCCTTACCAGACAACCATCTAACTCCCTGGATTCACATTTCTAGGTTGAAGCCATATCACCAGGAGGCCCCACCTGCTGACGACAGGACCAACCCAGAGGAACTCCAAGAATCACCTCCTGAACCTCCCATTAACTCCTGCTCTCCACACTCATCTCACCCATTTAAGTTGCGGCTCACACGGTGTTCCATGCAGCCCAATTCCTCTTAAAAAAGTCACAATGGGCTCTCTCAACACCCTAATCTTCTGTAACTGCTTGTTTTTTGTGCTCTGCTTATTTTCTGTGCTCTATCGGGACTGGTCTTTACCCTCCTCTCCTACCATGTATTTATTCACTCTTCAGGAACGATACTCAGAACATGGCATGTAGAAGGTCCGTGCAGTGGATGCAACTACTTGCTTCATCCACAACTGCACCTCTATTTCCCTAAAATTGTCACCTTCAAGGACCTTCGTCCCTGGTAGCTGGAACTGGCTTTTTATTTGCTTCCTTTTTGATCAAACAAAAGACTATTGTCATTGGTGGCCTGAGATATATAATGGGTGCCCCTATTGGTCATGCAGGTTCCATGATGAACATGGTAGCTATTCTTACCACTCACTTTGTTACCCTAAAGTGTGGACTTCTAGTTACCTAAAGTGGGATAAAGTCTCTTTATCTGATAACAATGGATGGTATACTTTAGATATACCTGACCCCAAGGCCAAACGTTGGGACTATGTTGAGTTTGCTGTCTATGCTCGGACAACCTCAGCCAGACCCACAGGGTGGATGACAGTTGGCCGCACCCTGATTATGCCACCTAAGGCAACCATCCAGGTAGTTGAACACATTAAGGAGTCAGAATCAAAACTTTTAGATCTTATCCATAGCTCATCCACAAAGGATTCAGACCCTTCAACCCCCTCAGGTCCCCCTGACACATGGCTCAATTTGTTACACCAATCTCTTCGATTATTAAACTCCACCCCTCTTTTTGTGCCTCCTTCTCAGTGGTTTCTCTGTGCTTCACTTAGTCCCATTAGCGGCAGGAAATATTTCAGCAAAAACCTACAATTTCTCTAAGAAAGGACAACCCCTACATGTGACACGTATCACACTGTGGGAAAGTTATTTCACCAATACTTTATTTGCTTTCATCTGTTTCCACCTGCCAATAATGAATCCTTTACCCATTTGTTCCTTGAGTTTAAGCACCCAATCGAGCCCTGCATTTATGCAACCTGGACATTTCCTCTGGTGTAATGGGTCTTTAAGTACCTCAACGATCAATGTCTCTGGCACCTGTTTCTTGGTTACTGTAGTTCCTCAGCTGTCTTTGTATACTCCCACCGAATTCCGACAGTTGGCCCTACCTTCCTGAACCCGTAGGGCAGTCTTTCTGCCGGTTCTGGAAGGCCTCACTTTAACAACCTCAGTGGCGGGTCTCGGATTCTCTGGTGGAGCTATAGGTCATGCTCTATGGGCATTCAAAGACCTGCAACAAAAACTGCAGGAAGCACTCGATACCACTGCTGAGTCTCTGGGCTCCTTGCAGTGCCAGGTTACTTCATTGGCACAAGTGGCTTTACAGAACCAAAGGGCAATTGATCTTCTCACTGCAGAAAAAGTGGGTACATGCCTATTCCTCAGAGAGGAATGTTGCTCTTATGTTAATGAATCTGGGCTGATAGAAAAAAATGTTGTTAAATTGCAGAAATTATTGACCAAATTGCTCAAACCTAGCTCCTCCAATCCCATAACAGGGTTCTTCCAATCCTATCTTGCCATGTACTTACTACCTATCTTGGGGCCCCTTATTGGGATGCTCCCTTTTTTTGCTCTCTTGCCATGCATAATGAAGTTCCTTCAAACCCAACTGCAAAAAATTTCTAATCAAAATTTCAACCAGCTTTTGCTTAGGCACTACCATCCTCTGATGACCGATGAACCCCTAACATCTCCAAGAGAACAGTTCACTCAGTGATGAAGCTCACTACCAGGCATGATGGAATGCAACGTACATCAGACAGCGGGAGGCAACGAGCTTGGAGAACCTCTCAAGCTGCCATCCTGGATTCATGAGTCTTTATGACCTTCTAAGCTTCCTCATGGCCCTTGGCCTCTTCTATGTCAGTCCCCCAACATGGAACTTCTGCCAAAAATTGACCTTTGCTTTAATTTTTATCTTCATTCTGTTTTTATTCGCTCTGATCTTCTTCAAGTGCTGGTGACGCCATGACCAGGCAACGCTTCCAGTATTTCCTAGAGTCTCTGTTACAGGACCAGTAGCTGATACCAACAATCTCCTCCATCCAGGACTGGTTTCATGCCATCGACAACTTGTGGCATCAGTGAACTTTCATAGACTTTACCCCTACTGAAGTAGCTATCTATACCACTGGCTTTTATTTCTGACTGCCATGATATCCCCAGACCTGGCCCCCGAGCATTTCTCCACTTCCCTTTCTAGGCCCCACAGCACCCCCACACAGCAGGCAGCAGCCAGAAATGACAAACAATGCCCCACTTTCTAAGAAAACAAAAAGGGAGGAATGTTAGGAAAAGTATAAATGGCAGCCATACCCCAGAGAAAAACCCCAACATGGCACCTAAGGACTTCTTCTTCGTACCTTCTTCTTTTCTGCAGTGGCGTTAAAAGTCCCTGCCCTTGTTAACTCTGCAGCCAGCACCAATTTCAAATCTCACTGGTGGGGAACCTTAGCCCCAATGAGAATTAATTCCTGGGCTCTGGAGCTGATATCTGAAAAAACTTATTCTCAGAACATGAGACCAAATCACAAACCCACAACCACACCCACAAAGGCACCTCCTTCCCCCAAGTAGGTCTGTGACTATTCGGAGTGTTCTCTGACTGCTGGGCCATACTATGTTCCTCCGAAATGGCCTGTCTTGTCTCAGATCTGGTCTCCTTGGTCAACTCTGTGAAGTTGACAGGAACCAGTGGTGAGCCACTACCTTCTTTCTCAGGAAAGGCCCCTCTTCAGAGCTCTTCTGGCATTTGGACATCTTCAAATCAGTAGGTACCAAGAAAGACTGACCCTCTCCTTGGTAAATCCAAACAAGTGAGACAACTGGGACTGGGACTGGGACTGGCTCGGGGTGCCTGGCTTCCTGGATCCCAAGTTCAGAGAGTTCCAACACCAAGGAAGTGAGGTGAGGTCACTTCCTTCAGGAAATGAATGAGGTCACTGCCTTGGCAACCACTTTGTTTTAGCAGTTGCTTCTTATGGTCCCTTTAGATGGAGGCTGCCCCTACTTCCTGTGACCCTTTCATAAGTCAGAATGGGATATAATCCATAGGCTCTCAGGAACAGCTCTCCAAAAGGCCTGGTTTGGTCCGTCTCCTCTACATTAAGAAGACAGAGGCTGATTCAGACACCAAACTTCATCCTACCAGGTTGTTTTCCATGGAAGATGACTTTTGCTCTCTCAGGTCCTTCATAGCTGCCTACATCTTCTCCAGGAATCATTTCTGCACATACCTTTGAGGTTCTCATCAGGTGGAAGATCCCATACATTCCTGTATTGTAAGACCAACACTGTCATTGCTTTTCTGTAAAGTTAGATTGAGGGAACAGTGTATGGTTAGTGTTAATAACATTTTCAATTTTGATTAGGAACCATTCTGCTCGATGAACAATGGTATTGGGAACCTGTGATATTTATAAGAATATAGAGGTGAAATATATGAACAAAAAGAGAAATCTAAGTAAGATTTGAAGCCCAGAAGGTCATTGGGTTCTTGATTGGGATACTTAGCATTGAATTACGTTCTGCACAGATGTCTCAGATAAATCGATATACAATGGCATAGGACCTTGTACCTTGGATGATTGAATGTAGAAGAGAACATCCAGTCAAAAAGGGATAGTCGATAGGATTAGGAAGACAGTAGGTAGGTTTAGGAAGAAGAGTGAATATAGGATTTGGACCAAAGTTTTTTAGCAATAGGGTTTCGGTTAGAGAGTGAATGTTAGTGATAGCACATGTGAAGATTCAGTCACAATGATGAACTGGGGAAAATATGTAGGAAAGCAGATATCAATAGACACATTACAAAATCATTCAAAGTGTAAAGTGAGTGACAGCTTTAGACGTATTCAAAGGGTTGAGTTTGAATATATAATCTTTGGAAGAAACAAATATGTAGTCACCAATAGGATTTTCATTTGAGATCATTAGGCAACCTGGACATGGATGTTTTTAGTAATCCAGGATCACTTTCCATTTAGGTATGGTACAATCATAAGTGAGAACTTTGCTTTTTCTGTTCAGAATATTACTGTGATAAAATGTATATGTAGATCAGGTTACATGTATTTGTTCCACCATTTCTGGGAGCAATATTTTGAAGACGTATAAATTAGTATTGGGGGTACAAAGAGGTGTACCCTGTGTCTATGAATATAGAGATAATACATGAATAGACCATACTGTGAATAAATAATATAACTGGTTCCACTTTAAATAATGGATTGAATTGATATCTGTAACTAAGTAAGAAATCTTATATTGATATACAATCATTCTTTCCAACCACTTATACATTTAAAGGTAATATTAGGGTTATGGTTTATCATGACGGGTGTTTTGCTTCAAATATGATAAAGGAAATCGAAAATAATGTGTTTGGAAAGAAGTCTCATGAAAAGAGCAGTCAAGAAACATGGAGGAATACATGGGTTCTGAAGCAGGAAGTGATTTGAAGTTAAACAAATGCGTATAAATTTGCTAAATTGTGGATGAAATATTTATATATTCTCTGATGTGCATAAACTGAAGAAATAGTAATGTTCCAGTGTTGAATAAAAATGAACGTCAAAATGCACATCATGTCCCATAGGAATCTAATCTACTTGCATTGATGTTAAACTCGTGTCAGTTACTGTAGAAATATTATGATTTGGCTTTTTTTTTTGGTGTTATAATACAATTTATTTTAGTACTAGCATGCCACAGAATGTAGAGGAAGGAACAATGGATTATTATTATCATTGTGATAATTTAAGGTTTTATATCACATTAAGCTATAATATGGCATAATATATCTTATGAATTAGAGAAAAATTTTTTTAAAAAACCTATTATTTAAGGACCATATGCACTGACAATTTAAATGGCTTTCTCGTGATTTCAATTTCTATCAATTGTGTATTAATTGCCAAATATTTATTTTAGTACTTTTCATATTCATAATTGATATAAAGTCAATTGTTTAATTCTTCTTGTAAGTAGTTACTTATTACAGCAGGGACATTATTAATAATTCTAAATCTTTATAAGAAAAATGGTACAAAGTTATTTTCATGCAAAATTAAGAATAATTGCCTTCTCTGAATGTTTGATTGTTAATACATATAACAAAGAGCTTTTGATGAGTCTCTTCCGCAGTAAAACATAAAATGCAAAGATATAGTTGGGTATGTATGTCCAAATAAAGATAAGAAGAAATACACATTATTAGCTAGAAACAATTAAATAAAAGATGAAAAGAAAAATCCAATACATTGTACGAACTTGTCAGATGAGGTAGTATTCTGGAAGAATAGCCTAAGGCTAGACATGGTCCATGACAAAATATTAACTAAAAAAATGAAATATGAAAAATATAGGAAATGCTATGAATTTTTCATGAAGGTAGGTGAATTATCCTTTAATCTCATTTTATGTGCATTTTCAAAAGCCAAATTTCTGGTAAAATAAATTTGTGATAGTTACAACTACACAAAACAAAGTTTCTGCTTAGCAAAATGAATGCATCTCAACCCTTTTTTAGCTGATTTCTTCCCACTCAATTTTAAACCTTTATTTATTTATTTATTTTTATTGGTTGTTCAAAACATTACAAAGCTCATGATATATCATCTTTGATACATTTTTCTCATTTGGTTTATGAACTCCCATTTTTTCCCCAAATAAGAATTGCAGAAACACATTGCTTACACATTCACATTTTTACATAATGGCATATTAGTGACTGTTGTATTCTTCTACCTTTCCTATCCCCTACTATCCCCCCTCCCCTGCCCTCCCATCTTCCCTCTCTACCTCATGTGCTGTTGTTTAATTCTCTCCATTATTTCCGCCCCATTTCCCCTCACAACCTATTATGTGTAATTTTGTGTATCATTGAGGGTATTCTACCATTTCCTTATGCTTTCTCTTCTCTCTCCCTTTCTCTCCCCCCACACGTCTTTGTATAATGTTAATCTTTTCCTCATGCTCTTCCTCCCTTTCTGTTCTTAGTTGCTCTCTTTATATCAAAGAAGACATTTGGCATTTGTTTTTTTAAGGATTGGCTAGCTTTGCTTAGCATATTCTGCTCTAATGCCATACATTTCACTGCAAATTCTATGATTTTGTAATTTTTTAGTGCTGCGTAATACTCCATTGTGTGTAGATTCCACATTTTTTTAATCCATTCATCTATTGAAGGGCATCTAAGTTGGTTCCACAGTCTAGCTGTTGTGAATTGTCCCGCTATGATCATTGATGTGGCAGTATCCCAATAGTACGCTGTTTTAAGATCCTCAGGGAATAGTCCAAGAAGTGTGATAGCTTGGTCAAATGGTGGATCCATTCCCAGCTTTCCCAGGAATCTCCATACTGCTTTCCAAATTGGCTGCACCAATTTGCAGTCCCACCAGCAGTGTACAAGTGTCCCCTTTTCCCCACATCCTCGCCAACACTTACTGTTGTTTGACTTCCTAATGGCTGCCGATCTTACTGGAGTGAGATGGTATCCTAGGGTGGTTTTGATTTGCATTTCTCTGACTGCTAGAGATTGTGAGCATTTTTTCATGTACTTGTTGATTGATTGTATTTCCTCCTCTGTGAAGTGTCTGTTCAGGTCCTTGGCCCATTTGTTGATTGGGTTATTTGTTACCTTACTTTTTAATTTTTTGAGTTCTTTGTATATTTTGGATATTAGGGCTTTATCTGAAGTGAGAGGGGTAAAAATTTGTTCCCAGGATGTAGGTTCTCTATTTACCTCTCTTATTGTTTCTCTTGCTGAGAAAAAAAAAAAAAAAACTTTTAGTTTAAGTAAGTCCCATTAATTTATTCTTGTTATTAACTCTTGGGCTATGGGTGTCCTATTAAGGAATTTGGAGCCCGATCCCACAGTATGTAGATCGTAGCCAACTTTTTCTTGTATCACATGCAGTGTCTCTGATTTGATATCTAGCTCCTTGATCCATCTTGAGTTAACTTCCTTGCTTGGCGAGAGAAAGGGATTCAGTGTCATTTTGTTGCATATCGATTTCCAATTTTTCTAGCACCATTTGTCCTTCGTATATTGCAGGTTTTTAGCCCCTTTTATCAAATATAAGAAAGTTGTAATTTTGTGGAATGGTTTCTGTGTCCTCTATTCTGTACCATTGGTCCACCTGCCTGTTTTGGTACCAGTACCATGCTGTTTTTGTTACTATTGCTTTGTAGTACAGTTTGAAGTCTGGTATCGCTATACCTCCAGATTCAAACATCCTGCTTAGAATTGCTGTTGCTATTCTGGGTCTTTTGTTTTTCCATATGAATTTCATGATTGCTTTATCTTTTCTACAAGAAATGTCGTTGGGATTTTGATTGGCATCAATTTAAACCTGTAGAGAATTTGGGTAATATCGCCATTTTGATGATGCTAGTTCTGCCTATCCATGAATTGGGTATATTTTTCCATATTCTAAGATCTTCTTCTATCTCTTTATGTTTCTGTAGTTTTCATTTATAAATCTTTCACCTCTTTTGTTAGGTTGATTCCCAACTATATAATTGTTTTTCCAATTATCTTATTTTCTTTGAGGATATTTTGAATGGAGTGGTTTTCCTCATTTCCATTTCAGAAGTTTTGCTGCTGATATACAGGAATGCCTTTGATTTATGCGTGTTGATTGTATATCTTGCCACTTTGCTGAATTTATTTATTAACTCTAGCAGTTCCTCTGTAGACCCTTTTGGGTCTGTTAAATATATTATCATGTCATCCGCAAATAGCGATAATTTAAGTTCTTCTTTTCCTAGTTTTATGCCTTTAATTTCTTTTGTCTGTCTAATTGCTATGCCTAGTATTTCAAGAACTGAATTAAATAGAAGTGGTGATAGAGGGCATCCCTCTTGTTCCAGATTTTAGAGGGAATGCCTTCAGCTTTTCTCAATTTAGGATGATGCCAGCCTGAGGTTTAGCATATATAGCTTTTACAATCTTGAGGTAAGTTCCTGTTATCCCTAGTTTTTCTAATGTTTTCAACATAAAGGGATGCTGAACTTTGTCGAATGTTTTTTCTGAATCTATCGATACGATCATATGGTTGTTGTCTTTAAGTCTATTGATGTGGTGAATAGCATTTATTGTTTTCCGTATAATGAACCAGCCTTGCATCCCAGGGATGAATCCTACATGATCATGGTGCATAATTTTTTTGATATGCTTTTGTATTCGATTCACCAAGATTTTATTGAGAATTTTTGCATCCAAGTTTATTAGAGATATTGGTCTGTAGTTTTCTTTCTTTGAAGTGTCTTTGTCTGGTTTTGGGATCAGGGTGATATTGGCCTCATAGAATGAATTTGGAAGAGTTCCTTATTTTTCTGTTTCTTGAAATAGCTTGGAAAGTATTGGTATTAATTCCTTTTTGAAGGTTTTGTAGATCTCTGCTGTATACCCATTCGGTCCATGGCTTTTTTTGGTTGGTAGTATTTTGATGGCTTCTTCTATTTCTTCCTTTGTTATTGGTCTGTTTAAATTGTGTGTGTCTTCCTGACTCAATCTGGGCAGATCGCATGACTTAAGAATTTATTGATATCTTCACTATCATCTATTTTATTGGAACATAGGGTTTCCATATACTTTCTAATTATCTTCTTATTTCTGTAGTGTCTGTTGTGATATTGCCTTTTTCATCCCGTATGTTAGTAATTTGAGTTCTCTCTTTTCTTCTCTTCCTTAGCATGGCTAATGTCCTGCTCTCTCTTTTCTTCTCTTCCTTAGCATGGCTAAGGGCCTGCAGATCTTATTTATTTTTTCAAAAAACCAACTTTTAGTTTTATCAATATTTTCAATTTTTTTTGTTTCAATTTCGTTGATTTCTGCTCTAATTTTAATTATTTCTTGTCTTCTACTACATTTGCTGTTGTTTTGCTCTTCCATTTCTAGGTTTTTGAGGCGTAGTGTGAGTTCATTTATTTGCTGATTTTTCTTTTTTTTTTTTGAGGAAAGAACTCCAAGAAATGAATTTCCCTCTTAAAACTGCTTTCATTGTGTCCCATAGATTCCAGTATGTTGTGTCTGTATTGTCATTTGTCTCTATGAATTTTTTTATCTCCTCCTTTATGTCTTCTGTAAACCATTGATCATTCAGTAGCATGTTGTTCATTTTCCATGTGATGTAGGATTTTTCCTTCCTTCTTTTATCATTGATTTCCAGATTCATTCCATTATGATCAGATATTCTGCATGGTATTATCTCCACGACTTTATATTTACTAAGAATTGCCCGATGGCATAATATATGGTCTATCTTTGAGTAGGATCCATGTGCTGCTGAGAAGAACGTGTATCCACTTTTTGATGGTTGATATATTCTATATATGTCGGTGAAGTCTAGGTTACTGATTTTGCTGTTGAATTCTATAGTTTCTTTATTCAGTTTTTGTCTAGAGGATCTGTCTAATGGCTAGAGCGGTGTGTTGAAGTCACCCATAATTATTGTGTTGTAGTTTATTTGACTCTTGAACTTGAGGCGAGTTTGTTTTATGAGTGTTGCAGCTCAATTGTTTGGTGCATACAAATTGATAATGGTTATGCATTGTTGGTGCAAGGTTCCTTTTAACAGTATATAGTGTCCTTCTTTATCCCTTTTGATTAACGTAGGTTTGAAGTTGATTTTATTCGATATGAGTATGGCCACTCCTGCTTGCTTCCGAGGGTCATGTGAGTGGTATGATTTTTCCCAAACTTTTAATTTCAGCCTCTGTATGTCTTTACCTATCATATGAGTCTCCTGAAGGCAGCATATTGTTGGATTTTTTTTTTTTTTTGATCAAGGTTACTAGCTTATGTCTCTTGATTGGTGAGTTTAGGCCATTAACATTTAAGGTTACAATTGAAATATGATTTCTACTTCCAGTCATGTTTGTTTGTTTGTTTATTTATTTATTTATTTATTCATTTATTTATTTATTTTGGTTAGTTTTTACTTTTTGGTTATTTTCCTCTCCCTTTACTGAGATACCTCCTGCTGCTAGTTTCAGGCATTACTTTTCAAATCCTCTTCTTGTAGTATTTTGCTCAAAATGCTTTGCACTGCTGGTGTTCTGGCTGTGAATTCTTTTAGCTTTTGTTTATCGTGAAAGACTTAAATTTCATTGTCAAATCTGAAGCTTAATTTTGCTGGATACAGTATTCTTGGTTGGAATCCATTATTTTTGAGCGTTTGAAATACTTTGTTCCAGGATCTTCTTGCTTTCAAAGTTTGTGATGAAAAAAATCAGTCGTTAACTTAATTGGTTTACCCCTGAATGTAACCTGCCTACTTTCTCTCGTAGCTTTTAATATTCTCTCTTTGTTCTGTATGTCCTTGTTCTGGCTATCTTCATAAATATTTGTCTTGGAGTTGGTCTATTATGGTTTTGAATGCTTGGGGTCCTGTAGGCTTCCAGGATTTGGCAATCCATTCCATCTTTCATCTCTGGGAAATTTTCTAGAATTATTTCATTTAATATGTTGTCCATTCCTTTGGTTTGAATCTCTATGCCTTTTTCTATCCCGATGACTCTCAAATTTGTTTTTTTTTATGACATCCCATATCTCTTGAATAGATTGCTCATTGGATTTAAGCATCTTTTCTGTGTTTACTCTATTCTTTTCAAGTTGATAAACTTTGTCTTCATTATCTGACGTTGTAACTTCTACTTGATCTAGTCTATTTGTAATACTCTTCGTTTGAGTTTTTAATTTGGTTTATACTTTCCTGCATTTCTAGGATTACTGTTTGATATTTCTTTTTAATGTCTCTATCTCCTGGTAAAGCTCATTCTTTGCCATTTGAATTTGTTTGTTTATTTGATTTTCAAAATATACTTTTATTGCTTGGACTTGCTGCCTCATGTCTTCTCTAATATTCCTTTCCATCTGAGTTAGGTATGCCTTGAGTTTTTTCCCTATCCCTATTTCTGATGCTTCACGGTCCTCCTTTAGAATTTAGTTGTCCTGCATTTTTTGCACACCATTTTTTCCCTTGTTTTTTCATGATGTTCACGTTACTTTTCAGCTCAATTTGATTGCTGTGTTTCTGCTTTCTTCAATAGATTTGTTTTGGTTTTATATATCTCTGTTGTCTCTCTTTTGTGTTTGTAGACTATGCCTGCAAAAGTGGATTCCACTTGGAAGGAATTCCGACAGCTGAGCTCCAGTGATGTCACCTGTCTGCTATGGCGGGCCCCAGGCTCCTTGCCAGGGTGTTTGAATGGGGGGGTGGGACTGGACTGTCTCTGGTTGGTTTCACCTCCTGGTCGCTGGCGGGTGGGCGGTCTCCAGCCATCCAGTCGTGCAATCAGCGAATGGGCTGTCACCGGCGGGCGGGTGATCTCTAGCTGCCCAATTGCGCAGGCAGCCAGCGGGTGATTGGTTGCTGGTGGGCAGGCGTTCTCCAGCCTCCTAGTCACGCGTGTCTGTCCTCTGGTCCCCTGGTTTCCTCTGCGAGTCCTGATTTCCCCTGCGACACCAGATTTCCCCTGAGTGATGCCTCTTGGCAGCTCAAACTGTACTCTTTGCCTGCCGTTCCTTGGTTGTGGAGGGTGTCTATTGGGAACACTGGCACTCTATTGTTTTGTTTTTTTCCGCTTGCCCCACCCATTGCGCTGGCTAGAAAAATTTTGTTTTCACCGGTGATGGGAGGGGAAGTTGAAGGTCAGGTGCCACTAGTTTTCCCCCCGTCTTTATGAAGGCTTTCTCTGGTAATCCCTCCCCCGGAAAGCCTAAGAGAGAATTTTTGCGAATTACCTGCTGTATGGGAGATAAGCTGAGTAACACACACCTGTTTTGTTGTTGCAATCTGTCGGAGAGTGGTGGTGGATACTTCAGCTCTCCAAGATGGTGGCCGTTGGTTTCCTCGGTGGAGTTTCGGTTGTGGGGGATAGAACTGTAACACTTTCTTCCCCATCTGAAATCCCGAACTCAGCCCCAGGCTCAGTGGTGGGTGAGCCAGCCGGATTCCACAGAATCCGCAGCAACGTTTCTCCCTGCATGCTGGTCGCTTCACGGTGGAGGCCCGCCGTCTGTAGCCACGGCATGGGCCGCACGGATCAGCCACCCCAGATCTTCGGTCGCATAGTTGGCTCTTGTTTGAGACTCAATTACAGGACATCGGTGGTGGAAATCATTCTTCTAGGTTCCAGGCACACCCATTTTTCTGTAAGATCCTAACAAGATACTTTTTCGTCATTCTAACTCCTTATTCACATGTGAAGTTGCGCAGTACAAAGGGTGTGATGCACTCTATTCATGGCCATCTTGCAATGTCAAAACATTAGGATTTCTATGCACCATTTACTGAAGATAGTTTTCAGTACTAGTAAACCAAAATGTTATTTCAGGTGGATGAATATTTCTGAGAATAATCTTTTGAAAAGTAGATTATAAATCCACATACATGAATATGAATGAAATTTGGGAGTGCATAATAAGACACATATATTTCATATTTTGAAAAATCTGGAGGATATATATATATATACATATATATACAGACACACACAGAGAGACATTAAAAAGTAGCATTATATATGCCAATCGAAATTCATCATGAAATACATATCATCCACAGATTCAAAAATATTTATTTTACTGAACATGGATTTATGTATAATGCTATTTAAATAGGAGGATCACCCATAGGTTGAATTCTCAGTTCCAACAGCTTTTAGAAGGAGTGATATCTTCTCACAATTTCTATATGCCAAGTCAGCCACCTCACCAAAAATATACGTGTGATACCAGGTATGAATAAATATGTGCATATAAAACTACATGTGCTAAATAGGCTACAGAGAAAGGGAGACAGGAATTCACATATTTGTTAACTTTAAAAAAACATGGAGAATTCTTTCAACCAAATAATTGACTAGATTCATAACTCCTACCCTATATAATGCAAAAGGCAAGTCCAACTATACACGATGCCTCCTCTGAACTGCTTGTATTTCAATTCTGTTTGGGTTATTATTCTAGTCAGAGTTTAGTAGCATAGGGGTTAGTGTGAGGGATTCACTATTTTGACTGGAAAATTATAAAATGAATCCAATGTGTATACAAATATGTGCTACAAAAAATTGTTCCCACTGTCATCCAGAACAATGGCTTGACATTACCTAGTCCCCAAGTAAGACAAAATTAGAGGAGAAGAGTTAGAAAATCTGTGAATACATATTTGAAATAGAATATGCTAAGGAGTTTCCAAAAGTAAGGGACAGGGTAAACACTCCACAAACTGGAGCTCTTCTGGCCTAAAGACTTCTTGTGGAACTGCCTCTGAGGTTGGGCACTTGAAACATATGTTGTTGTCAAGTGCTTTAGCTTCGTTTCTAGTGAGACCAATAAAGGTGGGTCTGCATCTATGTGATCTGGAGGACATGGTTTATTATTTTCCACTGAACATGAGCAGCAGTGCTGAATTTGCTGTTTGTAGCTAAACTGTGGCCCCTGGGGTCTAAGTGTCTCCCCGTGTGGACTGTGAAGCCATTTTGTGATCCTAAAGTTTTCATGGTGTTTCTTGCGGCTTCACTGGGAGTTTGGTATTTGCTTCACAAAATACAAAGAGGTCAACTGGGACACAGTGCTGGAGGGAGTTCTGTCACGTGTGGTGGGTCAGTTTCTGCAGGACAATGCACCAACCATGCTTCTATCCCACATAGCTTTCCCCATTGATCATAGCAACTTAATTCTGAAACTTTCCCTGAAACTTCTCAATATTACAAGATGCCTTTACATAGAAGGGACTGCTTGCTGCACTATGTCAGTCACAAGACATTTGGAAGCTAATGGCAGATCCACATGGCCCCACCACAAATGTTTTATCACACACCTGCCTACTACTGCTCTAGGCCAAGTACTCAGCAGGCTCCAATTTATTGGCATCTCTGTTCTACACCATTTTCATGAAACTCAGTCAATCAAGGCACTGTCTGGTATACTCATGATCAGCAACAGGACATCCAAAGGTTCTCCAGTGCCACCTGGTCATGGGAATTTCAAAAATTTCTTGGTATTTATCTAGCCATTTTTGAAAGATGAAGTTGGAGGCACTGTACGTTTCAAATCAATCCAGAACCATTAAATTTTGAGGAAGCTCATGTCAATGAAAGCTATGGAGAATTCTCAAAGGCAAGGCTTCCCAAAGATTGGCTAAATGGTCAAGTGAATCCAGGCCCATTGAGGTCTACAATGTGAGGTCCATGTGTGTTTGACTCTCAACTATGGCTGCCAAGTCTTTCAGAATAAAATCATGTGATATCTTGGCTGTGATTCCCAGTGCTTTGTGGAAATACAACCTGGGCATACATCTCAGTTTCCAAGGACGACTCTCATGCGTGAACTCATAACATCCCAACACAATTCATGGCAATACATCTCTGAGGTCAGTTCCAGAACTCAGTCTCTTAGGGGAATCACACCAGAGTTCATGTCAAGGTGGACCCAGTCATCTCTTCCAACCACCACACAAATGACCACAATTAAAACCAACACACTCCCACATGGCCCTCATGAACTTTCATATAAACACTCTTCATAACCTCTGGTTGAATGTTTCTATGAGGGGTGCAGACCAAGACAGTCTCCAAAATAATCTCCCTTGCCCCTAATGTGCCTAAAAACAGGGTGGCTTGGACACCCTTCCTGTGAACCTGGTGTGATCACATAGGCCTGCTGTTAATACTTCTCTGCTTCTCCAATTTGAGGACTACTGACTGTGGGGTTTAGATTCTTTGTCTGAATTGGAGACATGAGGAAACCCAAGCTCCTACGGGCTAGCCTCTGCAGGGCTTTGAAGAAATTATTTGACCCAATGCACTCCTATTCTAACTTGATGTAGGTCTAGAACCTCACAAAGGAAGGGGAGAGACTTCATCCAGAATGACTGCTCTTTTGGCTATTTTGGTTTTGTATGCACACATGGGATTGTTCTTTAGATCCATCAGGTGCTGAGAATCTAAGCCTAACCCTCACACAGGGCCAAAAGGCTGATTCAGACACATCCTTTCCAAAGGAATTAAACAAAAAGCCTCAGGTGATGCCCATTCATTTCCATGTGAAAACAGTTTTTTTTCAGGCTTCAAAAAGGGGTGGCCTGAGGCAAAGACCTTTCAGACATTCAGGGCAGCAGAACAATTGGTAATTAAAAGGCCCAAAGCAGGGTTTCTCCACTGAGACTCTCCTGATCACACTGATACCTGAGTTTTCTGAGATGCTCGCCATTCCCTTCAGCTATCCAGTACATGGCGATGTCACAGGGCTTGGAAGTGGTACATATATTGGACACAAAACCATGAGCCTATTCTGGAGAGTGGCCAGAATTCAGGAAGAAAGCAGAAACTTTGAAAGATAGCAAGTGTTGCCCATCGATAAGGCAAGCTGAAATCCATTCATAAATTGGGCAGGATGAATGCTGGGAAGCTTTCAACTAGACAGGACATATCAATTGATGCATTCTCTTTTCTAATGTCTACAACCATGGACACCGTGGGATACACAGACATAGAAACACTCGCCTTGTCAAACGACTTACTCGAAACAGTCTACACCAAACCAAACATACCGACTTTCCTACCTATTCTGAGAACATGAGACAAATCCACAAACTCACACCCACACCCACAAAGGCACCTCCTTCCCCGAAGTAGGTCTGTGACTATCCAGAGTTTCTCTAATTGTGGACCATATTTTATTCCCACAAAATGGCCTGTCCTGTCTCAGATCTGGTCTCTTTGGTCAACATTTTGAACTACTGAGGAGCCAGCGGTGATCCAATACCTGCTTTCTCAGTAAAGGTGACTTTTCAGAGCTTTCTGGCATTTGGCCATCCTCACATCAGTAGGTACCAAGAAAGACTAAATCTGTCCTTGGTAAATCCAAGCAAGTGAGACCCCTGGGAGTGGGACTGGGACTGGATTTTGGTGACTGGCTTCCTGGATCCCAAGTTCAGAGAGTTCTGTCACCAAGGTTGTGAGGTGAGGTCACTTCCTTCAGAAAGTGAATAAGGTCACTGCCTTGGCAACCATGTTGTCCTAACAGTTGCTTCAAAGAGTCCCATGAAATGGAGGCTGCCCCTACTTCCTGTGACACTTTCACAACTTAGAATGGTATATCAACAATAGGCACCCAGGAACAGCTCTCAACACAGGCCTGGTTGGGTCCTTCTTCTCTAAATTAAGAAGACAGAGGCTGATTCAGACACATTCCTTCATCCTGACCAAGTTTTTTACAATGAAAGATGACTTATGCTCTCTCAGTTCCTACATAGCTGCCTACAACTTCTGCAGGGATCATTTTTGCATGGACCTTTGAGTTTCTCAGTAGTTGGAAGGAATCCTACATTTTTGTATTGAAAGACCATCTCTGTCCCTGCTCTTCTGTAAAGTTAGATTGAGGCAACAGTGTATGGTTAGGGTTAATAACAGGTTTGATTTGGGTTAGGAATCATTCATCTGGATGAATAATGGTATTGATGACCTGCGATAATTACAAGAATATATAGGTAAAATATAAGTATGAAAACAGAAATCTATGTAAGATTTAAAACCCAGAAGTGTATTAGGACCTTGATTGTGATACTTAGCTTTGATTTATTTTCTGCACAGATTTCTCAGGTACATCGATATACAATTGCATTGGACCTTGTGCCTTGGATGATTGATTGTCAAAGATAACTTCCAGTCAAAAAGTGATAGTCGGTAAGATTAAGAAGATAGTCGGTAGTTTAGAAAGGAGAGTGAGTATAGAATTTGCACCAAAAGTTCTTTAGCTATAGCTTTTCGGGTATAGAGTAAATGTAAATGTCAGCACATGTGAAGAGTCAGCCACAATGATGAACTGGGAAAAATATGTAGGAAAATAGATATCAATAGATACATTAGGAAATCTGGCAAAGTATAGTCGTTAGTGAAAAGTTAGTAAAATAGGTAGTTGTCTCTTCATGTTTTTCTGTATACTTAACTTCCCTCCCTGCCCTCCCCAAGGAAAGTATTATAAGCCCTGTTTAAGCTGTCTCAGGACTCTCTGCTCTATTGAAGTGAGCTCTGAGCCCCAGCATGCTGGCCACCAATAAACCCTTTGCTTTTGCATGAGACCCTCAAGGATTTGTAAGGGCGGCCTCTTCTGGTGCCTCCCAGGAGCCGACAAGAGCCAGCAGCACGTGAAAATCGCCCCAAGCTGGCCCCAACTGGCTCCTCAAGGGATTTGTAAGGCGCCTCTTTCTGGTGTCAGGTTTCAGGTTAGAGCTTGGCAAAATGGCTGTCAATGAAGAGTGTGAGCTCTCTCTCACGGTGGCTGGCAGATGTGTCACAGAGCCACAGGCCACCACCCTGAGGGACACCCCAGAGGACTCTGAAAATCAAGGAACAATAGTCTCCTCAACTCAGTGATATTTTGTTTCAGATTCGGTATTGCCAGCCCATCAGGTATTGCCGGCTACTCAGTCCTCGTCTCAGTGTTGGACGTCCATTTCCTGTCTTTATTGTCTTGTCTTGTCTGTGTCATGTGTCATTGCTTTTACTGTTTGTGCATTTTTCATTATGGAAAAGAGCACTTCAATGCCTCTGTCCCTGACCCTTGATCACTGGACCAAATTCGGCTTAAGGGCTCAGAATCTTTCTTTTTCAGTAAACCGCTGGACCTGGCAGACTCTCTGTGCCTCAGAGTGGCCCACCTTTGGATTCGGATGGCCCTTAGAAGGATTTTTCTACTTCTCACTAATTTAAAAAGTCAGAGATATTGTCTTTCAGGAAGGGCCACATAGCCATCCAGATCAAAAGCCATATATCTTAACCCGGCATTACCTCTGCAAATCTCCTCCATGGGTGAAGCCTTTCTTTGCCCCTGCCCCCGCTCCTAATCCTTCCCCCACGATCTCTCAAACCCTCTGCTCCTCCTCCTCCTCCACCCTCTTTTCTGCCTAAGTCACAAGATTTAACTCTACTGCACTCTCATCCCTCTCCTTATCCCTTGCCCTGGTCTCCCAACCCCCAACACCCTCTAAGTGATTCCCCTGCTGCTGACTCAGCCTCTCCGCCATTGGAGGAAGCTAAGCCAGCCCAGCACCCTCCAGAAAACTCCCCTGCGGCACACACAGCCCCTCCTCCCCTGGAGGAACCTGGCCCGGCTAAAGGAACTCACCATCAATGAAAGATTGAAAACCCTGGAACTCCCGTGATGCTCCCCCTCCGTCCCTATGTGCCAATGATTGATGATGGCCATGGGGAAAAATTGCAAGCCTACCAGTATTGGCCTTTCTCCTCTTCAGACCTATATAACTGGAAAAATAACAATCCCCCCTTTTAAGAGGACCCCACTCGTGTCTCAGGTGTGGTTGATTCATAGATGTTTTCACACCAGCCTACTTGGAATGACTGCCAACAACACCTAGGGACTCTCTTCATGACAGAGGAACAAAAGAGAATCCTCTTGGAAGCTAGAAAAAAATATCCTCGGACCAGATGGTTGACTGACACCACTTCCCAACATATTCAACCCGGCTTTCCCTAGAATCGACAAAACTGGGACCCCAACACCTTTGAAGGTAGGGAGCATCTGTCCACTTATCTCCGGGCTCTAATAGCGGGTATCTTAGTGGCTGCTAGGCGACCAACTAATTTGGCCAAGGTAATAGAGTTTATTCAAGGGCCTGATGTATCTCCCTCTATGTTTCTAGAGAGAATTATGGAGGCATATAGGAGATATACTCCTTTTGATACTCAGGCAGAGGCTCAAAAGGCATCTGTCATGATGGCCTTTATTGGGCAAGCTGCCATGGATATTTAAAGAAAGTTACAACACTTAGATGGATTACAAGATATGACTTTGAGAGATTTAGTCAGAGAAGCAAAAAACGTATACTATACGAGAGAAACTGAGGAAGATAAGGAAGCAAAGGGTGGATAAAAGAAACAAAAGACAGACTAAGGAATTGACTCAGGTCCTGGTCACAACAACAAATAGGCCAGAAATAAGAAACATGGAGACAGGAAGGGATACCTGGGCCCAAACTAGAGGCCACCCCTGGCCTCAGATCAATATGCCTATTGTAAAGAAAAAGGACACTGGGCCAAAGAGAGCCCTAGAAAGAGACAGCCACGCCAGCCAGCCATCCTGACTCTGCAGGATGACTAAGAAAGTTGGGGATCGGATCCCCTCCCCGAGCTCAGGTTAACTTTTGAAGTGGAGGGCACCCCAGTAAACATTGAAGTGGATACAGGGGCAATATACTCAGCCATTAAGGCTCCATTTTGCCCTCTATCAAATAAAAGGTCTCTAATTCAAGGGGCTAATTGCAGTAAATATCGGGCTTGGACAACTAAGAGGACCTGGGACCAGGGGAAAGGAAAAATCCATCACTCCTTCCAAGTAATCCCAGAATGCCCGGCCCCATTGATGGGCAGAGTTCTGCTCACCAAGCTCCGGGCCAAAATAACTTTTAACCCTGAAGGCCCCCAAGAGCAATATATATATATACACAAAACACAAACACAGACAATGAAAAGTAGCAATATATATGCCAATCGAAATTCTTCATGAAATATATATCATCCACTGATGCAAAAATATTAATTTTACTTAGCATGGATTTATGTATAATTTTTTTTTTACTAGGAGGCTCCCCCATAGGTTGAATTTTCAGTTCCAACAGCGTTTAGGAGAAGTGATCTCTTCTCACAATTTGAATCTGCTAAGTCAGCCACCTCACAAGAATATACGTGTGATACCACGTAGGATTCTATATGTGCATATAAAATACATGTGGCAAGTAGGCTACAGAGAAAGGGAGACAGGTATTCACATATTTTTTAACTTTAAAAACACATGGAGAACTATTTCATTTAAAAATTAGCTAGATTTATAACACCTACCCTAGATCATGCAAAAGGCAACTCCAACTATACACCATGCCTCCTCTGAACTGCTTGTATTTCTATTCTATTTGGGTTATTTTTCTCCATCATATTAGGATTAGTAGTCATATTCTAGTAGCGTATGGGTTAGTGCCAGGTGTCCCGGCCGGCAGGACACATCAACGTGGGCATCGAACATAGTTGGGAAGGAATGAAGGGACAAAAGACAGGACAGATGACACCCAGACAGGAGTTCTGATCAAGCTGCAAACTTTTATTGTTCTCACAGGGTGTTTATATGCTGCTGATGGGAAAGCCCTCTTATCGGCAGTTGCTGGATGTCTTCCCAGGGTTAGATAACCTCAGGATATTTCAGGAAGACAGATGGCGACAGGATGTCTCAGGGAGATAGATGGTTGTGGGATATCTCCCAGGCAGGATGTCTCCCAGGGGGCTGTTTCTTGTAAGTGTCAGGCTATTTTTTGAAGGAGAACTTCCTTTTAGCCCCTGACATCTCCCCCTTTCTTATATAAAATATTTGACCTACCTTACCGGCCATGTTTTTAGGGGGGGGGTTAGAGGCTCTGTTTCTCTAGGAGGCCTTAGAATATCTCCTGATCCGAGTGAGCATCTTTACTAGCAGATTTCGTGGTGGCCTTGGCATGTTTTTGGAGGAGATGGCCTTGAAGCGGAAGCATGCCAACCGCCATGCACCAGAGCATGTCACTCACAGGTCTTGTGTTTGGGGATCCGTGGATCCATCCTTTTGCAATCCTTCCTGCACCCTCCGATATTGTGGCCTAACGTCCTCAATCCATGGGTGCGTCTTCCCCCAAGCCGAAGGGCCCATGTAGACGAACCCTTATGGCAAGGGCAGAAGATGGTTTGTCAGAGCTGTTACTTATAGTTTTATGTAAGAAAGAGAGATTTGTGGGGATGTAAACTTAAGAAATAAGCCTGTCAGAAGGGTAGAACATCCTTTTAAAAGTTGACAGCGTGGTCTTCCATCTCCAGATGATGATAGTGGATTTGTAGGGGCTTAGAGGCCATAATATTAATGTGTTCTTTAATAAATTGTACCACACTGTTTATAATGCAGGGTCCTATGGTCACCATTAAACGTAAACCCAACAAAGGGCCTAATAGGGGAAGAAGGTAGGGTAGAAATCCATTAAGCTTTGTCCAGAGGGGATTTTCAAATAGTTCCCTTCATCTCTTTTCTAGATCTTCTTGAAGCTGCTTAAATTTAGTGCATACTATGACTGATTTATTGGCATAAAAGCAGCATCGTTCCCCTAAGGCCAATCAAATATCTCCCTGGTTAGCAGTCAGCAAATCTAAGCCTCGTCTGTTTTGAAGGAACACTTTTGCCAGGAAGTCTATTTGGTCCTACAAATCTTTAATGGTTTCTGATAGAGTTTGTACATCATTTTAAGTTGTTGAGACAGGCGATGGTAAGGGTGTATTGCCGTGCCTAAGCCAGTGTACCTGTGCCCACAGCAGCTGTTATTCCAAGGCTGGCAATAAGTGATAAGGCCTGTATCGCCCGCCTCTGTCTTTTGACTAAGGTTTCTAGGCTAGAGGTTCGTCTCCTGGGACAATAGTTATATCAGGGAGTAATAAGGCAAGAACACAGCCACTGTTCCAATTCGCTGGAAGCCTGGGGAAGGCCACATTTCCTCCACACATAACAACTGTGCCATTGGGGGGACAAAGAGATGGGATGGGTGAGGAATAATTTTGTTCTGTTGAGCAATTTCCAAAGGAAGCAATTCCAAAATCCATATCATAGGTATTATTCTGCATCACGCCTAAAAGACATAATGTAAAAGTGCCTATAGGCTGTACTTTAAAGGGAAATCCGGGTTGGCATGTATTATCATTGTCCATAGTAGAATTAATAGGAACTGCCATAGGCATCCTTGCCCCTGTTGTCATGCAGAGCCAGCAATTACCAGCAAGGGTGGGGTTGGAATTATTAAGGAAGGAGAAGGTAGTTTGCAAAATATCTAATGTATTGGTATCTAAACCTGGGAACTGGGATTTCGGCTACATTAAGGGATGATATGTGAGCTCAGGGATTTGGGGTTTCAAAAGTTTGATTATCTGAGGATGCTTGACTGCATCAGTGGGTCCTCTACCATCAGAGACCCCTGTAGGGTCCTTAATGGGCCAGTAGGAAGTTTTTCCGACAGTGCCTTGGCACCCAGCTGACTGTAGCTTGGTGTATTTGCCTTCTCCTCCCTGGTCAAAGAGAACGGGGGTATAATGAATAGTGGTCCACCCTGCTTCATGAGTTTTAGTTAGGGAGGCTTCAAAAAATCATTCTCCCTGCTTGTTAACACAAATTGAGGCCGACACAAAACAAGAAACATGCATCGCCTGGGTATGCGTACGGGTTGCAGAACAATTTTGGAGAGCTTTACTTGTACTAGGGGGAATAATCTTTGGCTTGTTAACACATACCCATTTAGGCTGATGAACTCCTCTGAATTTATGGTCAACCTCGGAACGGAGGTAAGCCACCTTAGTCATGCAGTCAGCAGTCTGGTTCCAACTAGTGGGAGCCTGAGTCCAAGATCCTGCCTTGCCTTCACGGGGGGAGGGGGGGGAAGGTACTCCATGATGTTGGAAGGTGGAGGGCCCAGGCCTCCGTGCACAAACCTGTTCAGCAGAAGTGCCTTAAGCAGGATCCTCACACAGATTGTTGGATGGATCCGAAAAAGGGGAAAATTTGTACTCAGGGAGAGGGCCTCCGTCCCCGGTTTGAGGTAAGTCATTAACCTGTTTAACCAGGCATTCTGGTAACCATCTTGGGGCTGCTAGCTCTTGGTCCAAAACACAAGCTGAGCCACATTCCCAGATGAGGACAGGATGTGGGCATTTCCATTTATTTGTAAGGGGATTTCGCCACATAACAGGTGGCTTATCAGAATTGGAAAAGTGATGCCAGTGTGTGTCTGCAGCTGAAAGGCCTTCACTGTCTAGGGTAAGAAAAGAAAGGGCAAATAATGCATGGTTAAGGCAATGCCTGTGAGTGGTAAATACAAGGGCGGAAGCCTTAAGGCGGGATAGCCAAGTCTTTAAGGTAAGGTGGAACATTCCACAATGCCTTGGCCCTGAGGTTTGTATTGAATTCCAGTAGGATGACAAAATTGCAAGGTAGCACAAAACTGTTTAAACTTGGCACTGGTATATGGAGGACAATTATCTGTTTTAATATGTATTGGTTTACCCATTATGGAAAAGGCTGAAACAAGATGAGAAAGGACATCTTTGGTAGCCTCTCCAGAATGTGGTGATGCAAAAATAAAGCTGCTGAAGTTATCGATAGAAACGTGTATATATTTGGTTTTTCCAAATTCAGGAAAATGAGTAACATCCATTTGCCAAACCTGATTTGGCAGTAATCCTCGGGGGTTAACTCCCAAGTGTTGAATGGGGAGGGAGAGAGCGCAAGCAGGGCATTCTTTTACTATTTCTCGTTTCTGTTGCCTGGTAATTTTACAAAGTAATCGAAGGCTCTGGGAATTTAGTTGGTGAAGATTGTTTAGCTCCGTGGCCTATTGAATGGAGCCACCAAAAATTTGAAAGATGGTAGGAGTTGCTGCATCAGCTTGAGCATTACCTGTGTTAGAGGGTCGGAAAGATCAGAGTGTGCCCTGATGTGTCCTAAGAAAAATGGGTGTTGTCTGGCCTGAATTAGCTGCTGAAGCTGGTGAAACAGAAAGGCCGCATTGGAAGAAGCTTTAATGGCGGTTGAAATCTCCAGCAGGGGCACAGAATGAGCAATGTAGGCACTGTCTGTATGAATATTAACAGGATTATCACAAAATGTTATAAAAACTTGTGTTATGGCAAACAATTTCACAAACTGTGCTGAATGATAGACAGTATCAAAGGTTGTAGGCTGGTTATTGACAACAAAGACCGCACAGCCATTACTGGAACCGTCTGTAAAGACAGTAAGGGCTTGGAACTGGGAGCCTTTTGAGTAATTTTGGGAAAAATAAATGGATGTATCTGGACAAAATGTAAAAGGGTGTCATTGGGGACGTGGTTATCAATTGTTCCCAAATGGCCTGATTGGGCAATACCCCATTCATCCCCTCTCTGTAGTAAAAATTGGGTTTGGTCATTAGTATATGGAATTAAAATATTATCAGGGTCTTTGCCAAAATGTTGTCGAGAAAGCAAACGACCTTTAGTAATAATAGAAGCTACCTGAGCAAGATAAACGGTAATAAACTTGGAGGATGTGGTGGATAAATGGACCCAAAGCAAGGGGAAGCCTTTATTTTTAAAATATGGATATCACTGCCAAAATTTTCCTGAGGGTATATGAGGAGTGTGTAAAAGAACCAGAACCAGAGGAAGGTTATAAGAAATTTGTGTAACAAACTGTTTGGCAATGGCCTCTGTGACTTGGTTTAATGCCTGTCATGCCTCGGGAGTAAGCTTTTGAGGGGAGGAAGGGTAGGAATCACCTCTCAAAATATCATTAAGGGGCAAAAGTACACAAGTGGATAATTATAAATATGTTCTTAGCCACTGAATATCTCCCAGTAATTTTTGAGAATCATTAAGGGTGTGAAGATGGTTCACACGCAGTTGTATTTTATGAATTTGGATCTGATTACCTTGAAGTTTAAGGCCCAAATAGGTATAAGGGTCCTGTGTTTAAACCTTATCAGGAGCTATCCGTAGTCTCAAGGTAGTGAGGGTTTTCTAAAGGTCCAAGTAACAATTATTAAGGTCATGGTAATTAGGTGCAGCAATTAAAAATTCATCCATATTATGTAAAACATAAAATTGTGGTCATCACTCTCTCACAGGGTCTACTGCTTGAACAACTTATATTTAGCAAAGACTAGGGCTGTTGGCCATACCTTGGGGAAGAACCTTCCATTGAAATCTCTGCATAGGGCCGTGGAAATTAATGCAAGGGAGACTAAAGGCAAAATAGGGTCTATCCTCAGGATGTAAAGGAATGGTAAAAAAGCAAACTTTTAAGTCAATAACCATTTTACAATAGTTTTGGGAATAGCCATTGGTGTGGGAATTCGAGACAGTAGTGCTCCCATCAGGCACATAACTTTATTACTGGCACACAAATATTGTAAAAGATGCCGCTTGTCTGATTTTTTCTTGATAACAAAAATAGGAGTAATCCATGGTGAGGTTGAGGGCTCTACATGGCCGGCTGCCAGCTGTTCCTGCACTAACATGGAGGCAGCCTCCAATTTTTGGGGGGGGTAAGGGGCCACTGATCCACCCACACAAGAGTCTGAGTCTCCCAAATAATTTTATCTGCATGGGGTACAGGAGGGTCAGGAACCGACACTAAAAATCAGAATACCCAAGTCCATATGTATTTGTTTTTTTATGGGTTTTATAGTCCCCACCAGTCCTTGTCTCAGTCTCACAAGGCCTGTACCAGGGACAAAATTTATACGAAGCATTTGATGAGTCATCATGGAATTGGGACTGGCAAGAATGACTTCCATTTGACTCAAAATATCTCGGCCCCATAGGTTAACAGGGAGGTCAGGAACAATGAAAGGAGTGACAGTCACCTTATTACCCTCTTTATCAGTAAAGCTAAGAGCCCTAGAACTGACATGGGGATTTTTTGACTCTTAACCCTTTTAGGTCATTCAAGGATGGGGTGATGGGCCAACCTGATGGCCAGTATTTGTGAGAAATAATTGTGGCATCAGCTCCAGTATCTAGAATTCCTTGGAATTCCTTTTTTTCAATAAGTAAGGTAAGGGTGGGTCTATTGTGAGAAATGGGCTGAACCCAATATACATCAGAGGAGCCGAGGGAGGCTGTCCCCCATTTTATGTTTGGGCGGTGGAAGTGCCTCCTGAATCCAAGGGAAGGAATATTAATTGTGCAAGTCTTGTTCCTGCTGGGATGGCCGCAACTCCATTAATAGCTGTTGCTAGTATTTTTATTTCTCCAGTGAAATCATTATCATTAATGCCAGGGAAGACCTGAACACCATTTAAGGTAGCAGAGACTCTTCCAAGAATAAGGGCACTCGTATGAGATGAAGGGGGACCCATAATTCTAGTGGGTATTATCTGGTGCCCTTGCATTGAGTCTAATATTGTATCGGTGGTGGCACAGAGGTCCAATCCTGCGCTGCCTGGGGTGGCTAGTTGGAGGGAGGCAATTGTGGGGAAGAATTTTGTGGTAGGTTTGGAGTTTGGAAGGGAATAAACCTTATTGCCCCTGGTTTTGTCCTGGGGGAGGTCGTGGCCAGGGGCTGGCCCCGCAGGGTTTTCCTGAGAAGCAGGAAGAAATAGGCTGTCTGAGGCCATTTGTCTTAGATCTACACTTACTGGCCCAGTGATGACATTTACCACATCTAGAACAAAGGGTAGCTGGGGGCGGTTTAGCCCCAGTTTGAGGAGACGATATTCCTACGCTTTGTTTGTCTTTCAGACACTTGCGTGCAAAATGGCCAGGTTGTTTACAAGTAAAGCAAGTACATGAGCCAGGATTGTGAAAGGCCTTGATAAAGGGGGCATGTAGGGCGAGACCCATGGCATGGGCTGCACCCACCCCTGCACAGAGTCTAATAAAGTCCGAAAGTTTCCCTTTTTCCTTATGTGGTCGAAGAACATCCTGACATGCCAGGTTGGCGTTTTCAAAGGCAAGATGTTTTACAAAAGTTCTTTTGCTTTCGCTTGGTCCAAGCAAGCATTCTGCAGCTAGGTTAAGCCGGGGAACAAGGTTTCTATAAGGGTCGTTGGGTCCTTGTCAAATTTTTGCCAAAGAAGTGGTAGCCGAGCCAGTTTGAGGGAGGCATCTCCAAGCATGTAAGCAAGCCATCTGAATCTGCGCCAAAATTCCAGCAGGGAAACGTGCCTATTTAATTTTAGTGTCAAATGGCGCATAGCCGACTAGCTTAACATAAGTTCAGGATTTAGAGGAGGCCTTAGTTAATTTTTTTTTGAGCAGTTTCCTGACAGTGCTCCTCGAAATCTGCATTCCATAACAGGAAATCTCCGGCACTGAGGGTAGCTCGGTCTAAAAATTTCCAATCATTGGGAGTAAGCCATTGTGCGCTGTGGCTTTCTAATAAAGTCAACTTGTAGGGCACAGTGGGGCCATTGTGAGCACAAGTCTTTTTATGTTTTTCAAGAAAACGCAGGCTTAATTTTTTTGTAGACACTCTGGGTTCCTTCCTGCCTAGGTGTGAACTCCTCATCCTCTGAGTCCTGATCTCCTTGATCCATTTCCCCCACTTCCTCCTCTTGATCCTCGTCTAAGTCTTTGACCTCAGCCTGGGCAGGCTTATCTATCTGACTGCGGGTGACTGGGAAGGCGAGAACAGGCTGATGGAGTGGCTTAGCCTTTGTATTAGACCGCCGTGGGCCAGTTTGCATTGACTCCGTGCCTAAGGCTAATGAACAGAGCTCAGAGTCTAGGGATCTTAATTCTTTTAAAAGTTTGATCTGTTCCCGTCTATGTTGGAGAGACTCTCACAAGGGAGCCAGGCTAGGCAAGGGAAGCGGGGAAAAATATCTGGGTTGCATTTTGCTCCTGAAAGGCTGGAGCACAAAAGGCAGGAGGGATATAGGAGGTAGGTAGATGTGTAAGTCCTATAGGCTGTGGCAGGGTCCTGAGAGGTGGCGCATCTTCTGAATGGTAGCTTGCTGCTTCCTTCTCCAAGGTAGCCTCCGTCCCAGGGGTCAATGTGTCTCTGGGATTTAAAACTCGATAGAGGTATTTGGTAACCATTGGAGCCTTATTCATTAGGGTGGTATTTTGAGGGGGACTAGGAAGGTTCCCAGGGTCCTGGGGAGACTGAGAAGGGTCAATGTCTATACTAACTGATGGGCATGCCGTGGGGAGACGAGAGGTGTTTTGCATAGTCTCTTCTCCAATCCTGACAAGTTGTAAGGTACCATTGTCAAAGGGTGAACTTTTAAGAATTTCATTAATTAAGTTCCAGTAAGAAAAGGTGGGAACTGGCACTTTTTCTGGGCCAAAGGTTTCATAATAATCTTTTAAACAGTCTCTTACTCTAAGCCATCTTTTGCCATCAATGGTCACTTCAATGTGAAACCATGTACACAATTCTGCTATGTATTAGAAGAAAAATTTTAAGTCCTTTTTCTTAACACGCACCCCTCATGTCTTGAAGGACTCCTTGAGGCCTGACAAAAACAAATCATGTGACGAAACTGCTTGTCCCATGGTGGGTCACTCACCGTGCGTCATCCCCACTCTCCTCCTGGATCTGTCTCTTTGTGGTGTCTGCTGAGGCAATCGCGACCTCCACTTGATGAAGTCTTCCAGGAGGACGGGGTTCCCAATCAGTCAAAGGCTCGAGCCCCAGTCAGTGGGTGCCAGTAGTCACGGCTGGAAGGACACATCAACAGGGGCAGCGAACCTAGATGCGGAGGAATGAAGGGACAAGAGACACGAGAGATGACAGCAAGACAGGAGTTCTGATCAAGCTGCAAACTTTTATTTTTCACACAGGGGCATTTATATGCTGGAGATGGGAAAGCTCTCTTATCCAAAGTTCCTGGATGTCTTCACAAGGTGAGATAAACTCAGGATGTTTCAGGAATACAGATGGCAACAGGATGTCTCAGAGACACAGTTGGCTACAGGATGTCTCCCAGACAGGATGTCTCCATGGGGGCTGTTTCTTGTAAGTGTCAGGCTATTCTTTGAAGGTGAATTCCTTCTACACCTGACAGTCAGGGATTCAGTATTTCAAATGGAAAATTGGAAAAAGAATCCAATGTGTATTCAGAACAATGCCTTGACATTACCTTCATCCCATGTAAGACACAATTAGAGGAGAAGAGTTAGAAAATCTGTGAATACACATCTGGAATGGAAAATGCTCAGGAGTTCACAACCTTGGAGGTGGTATAGGAGTTTCCAAAAGTCAGGGACAGGGTAAAAACACCACAAACATGGAGCTCTGCCGGCCTAAATATTTCTTGAGAAACTTCATCTGAGGTTGTTTTTAGGAGCTTTAGCTTCCTTTATAGTGAGACGATCAAAGCTGGGTCAGCATCTATGTGACCTAGAGGACATTGTTTCTTATTTTCCAATGAACATGAGGCAGCAGTGCTGAATTCTCTCTTTGTAGGGAAACTGTGGCCACTGGTGGCTAAGTGTCTCCCAGGGTGGAATGTGAAGCCATTGGTCATCCTCCAATTTTTGTGGTGTTTCTTGCAGCTGCACTGGGAGTTTGATATTTGCTTCACAAAATACAAGAAGTTCAACTGGGACACAGTGATGGAGGGAGTTCTGTCACGTGTGGTGGGTAAGGGTCTGCAGGAGAATGCACCAACAAGGCTTCTATCCCACATAGCTTGCCCTCTTGACCATAGCAATCTGATTGTAAACATTGCCCTGAATCCTCTCCATATAACAAGATGCCTTTACATACAAGGATCTGGGGCTTGTACCATGTCAGTCACAAACCATTTGGAAGCGAAGGGCAGATGCAGATGACCCGACCACAGATGTTTTAACACACACCAGCACACCACTGCTCTAGGCCGACTACTCAGCAGGCTCCAAATTACTGGCATCTCCGTTCTACACCATTTTCATGAAACCCAGTCAATCAAGGCACTGTCTGGTACACTGATGGTCATCAATAGGACATCCATAGGTTCTCCAGGTCCACCCGGTCATGGGAATGTCAAAAATTTAAAGGTATTTATCTAGCCATTTTTCAAGGGTGAAGTTGGAGGCACTGTGGGTTTCAATTCATTCAGGAATGATTAAATGGAGAGGAAGCTCATTTCAATGAAAGCTCTGGAGAACTATCACACGCAAGGCTTCCCAAAGACAGGCCAAAAGGTCCCATGAAGCCAGATCTATTGAGGTCTACAATTTGAGGTCCATATGTGTTTTGACTTGCAACTATGGCTGCCAAGTCTTTAAGAATAAAATCATGTGATATCCTTCCCAAGATTCCCAGTGCTCTGTGGAAAGCCAACCTGGGCATAGATCCCAGTTTCCAAGGGCGACTCTCATGCATGGCCTCCTAAAATCCCAACACAATACAAGGCAATACTTCTTTGAGGTAAGTTCCAGAACTCAGTCTCTAAGGAGAATCACACCAGTGTTCAAGCCCAGGTGGACCCAGTCATCTATTCCAAGCGCCACACAAATGACCGCAATTAAAATCAAGACACTCCCACATGGCCCTCATTTTCTTCCATATAGACACTCATCATAACCTCTGGCTGGAGGTTTCCATGAGGGGCACAGCCTAAGACAGTGTCCAAAATAAGCTCCCTTGCATCCATTTGCCTAAAGTCAGTGTGGCCGGGACATCCTTCCTGTGAACCAGGAGTGTTCAAAGAGGCCTGCCGTTAATATTGCTCTTATTCTCAATTTTGAGGCCTACTGACTGTGGTGTTTAGATTCTTTATGTTAATTGGAGTCATGAGAAAACCCAAGAACCTATGGTCTAGTGTCTGCAGGGCTTTGAAGAACTCATTTGACCCAAAGGATCCATATTCTCAATGATGGAAGTCAGAAACCTTACAGAGGAAGGCGAGAAACTTCATCCAAAATGACTGCTCTTTTGGCTTTTTGATTTGCATGCACACATGGGATTTTTCTTTAGATCCATCAGGTGCTGAGAATCTAAGCCACAGCCTCACACAGGGCCAAGAGGCTGATTCAGACACATCCCTTTCCAAAGCAATTAAGAAAGAGCCACAGGTAATGTTTATACATTTCCATTTGAAAACTGTTTTCTTCAGGCTTCAAAAAGGCATAGCCTGAGGCAAAGACCTTCCTGACATTCAGGGCAACAGAAGGATATGTAAGCAAAAGGCCCAAAGCGGGGTTTTTCCATTGAGACTTTCCTGGTCACACTGATATCTGAGTTTTCTGAGATGCTCATCATTTCCTTCAGCTCTCTAGTACATGGCCGTATCACAGAGCGTGGAGGTGGTTCATATCTTGGACACAATACCATGAGCGTATTCTGGAGGTTGCCCATAATTCAGGTAGAGAACAGGAACTTAAGAAGATATTAGGTGTTGCCCATCCATTAGGCAAGCCGCAGACCATTCATAAATTGGGCAGAATGAATGCTGGGAAGATTTCTACTAGAAAGGACACATGTATTTATGCATTCTCTTTTCTATTGTCTACAACCATGGACACAGTGGGATACACAGATATAGAAAGACTAGCCTTGTCAAACGACTTACTAGAATCAGTTCACACCAAACCAAACAAACCGACTTTCTTACCTATTCTCAGAACATGAGACAAAACCACAAACCAATACCCACACCCACACCCACACAGACCCCCAAGTACCTCTGTGACAATACGGAGTGTCGTTTGATGGTGGGCCATAAGAAATTCCCTCATAATGGGCTGTCCTGTCTCAGATCTAGTCTCTGTGGCCAACTTTGTGAATCTGTAAGGAGCCAGTGGTGAGCCACTATCTGCTTTCTCAGGAAAGGCCCCTCTTCAGACCTTCCTGGCATTTGGCCATCCTCACATAAGTAGGTACCAAGAAAGACTGACTCTGTCTTTGGTAAATCCGAAAAATTTTGACCACTGGGACTGTGACTGGGACTGGCTCTGGATGCCTGGCTTTCTGGATCCCAAGTTCAGAGAATTCCATCACCAAGGAAGTGAGGTGAGGTCACTTCCTTCAGGAACTGAATGAGGTCCATACCTTGGCAACCACTTTGTCCTAACAGTTGCTTCCAAGGGTCCCATGAGATGGAGGCTGCACCTACTTACTCTGACATTTTCACAAGTTAGAATGGTATAAAACCATAGGCACCCAGGAACAGCTCTCCACACAGGCCTGGTTTGCTGCATCTTCTTTACATTAAGAAGAGAGAGGCTGATTCTGACACAACCCTTCATCCTGACCAGGTTGTTTGCAATGAAAGATGACTTTTGCTCTCTGAGGTCCTTAATAGCTTCCTACATCTTCTCCAGGGATCATCTTTAATGACCTTTGAGGTTCTCAGCAGGTGAAAGATCCCTTAATTTCTGTCTTGTAAGACCAACTCTGTCCCTGCTCTTCTGTAAAGTTAGATTGAGGGAAGAGTGTATGGTTAGGGTTAATAACATGTTCAATCTGTGTTAGGAACTATTCTGCTGGATGAATAATGTTATTGGGAACCTACGATATTTATAAGAATATGTAGGTGAAATATATGTATGAAAACAGAAATCTAAGATTTGAAACCCTGAAGGGCATTGGGCCCTTCATTGGTATACTTAGTGTTGACTTACTTTCTGCACAGATGTCTCAGATAAATAAATATACAATGGCATAGGACCTTGTACATTGGATGATTGAATGTGGAAGAGAACATCCAGTCAAAAAGGGATAGTAGGTAAGATTAGGAAGATAGTTGGTAGGTTTTGGAAGTAGAGTGAGTATAGGATTTGGAAAAAAAAAACTTCTTTAGCAATACGGTTTTTGTTAGAGGGTGAAGGTAAATGTCAGCACATATGAAGATTCAGTCACAATGATGAACTTTGGAAAATATGTAGGAAATCAGATAATAATAGAGACATTACAAAATCAGGGAAAGTACAAAGTGAGTGATAGGATTAGACATTTTGAACAGGGTTGAGTTTGAATATATAATCTTAGGAAGAAACAAATATGTAGTCACCAATAGGATTGACATTTGAGAGCATTAGGCAATGTGGACATGGATGTTTTTAGTAATCCCTGTTCACTTTCCTTTTAGGCTTTGGTACAATCATAAGTGTAACCTTTGCATTTTGTGTCCAGAATATTACTGTGATAAAATGTATATGTAGATGGCGTGACATTAGTATTTCTTCCAGCATTTCTGGGAGCAATGTTTTGAAGTCCTATAAATTAGTATTGGTGGTACAAAGAGGTGTACACTGTGTCTATGAATATAGAGATAGTGCATGAATAGACCACATTGTGAATCAATAATATAACTGGTCCCACTTTAAATAATAGATTGAATTCATATCTGAAAATATATAAGAAATCTTATATCGATATACCATCATTCATTCCAACCAGCAATACATCTAATGGTAATATTAGGGTTATGGTTTATCACGAAGTGTCTTTGAGTTTTGCTTCAAAAGTGATCATGGAAATCGAAAATAATGTGTTTGGAAAGAAGTCTCATGAAAAGACCCATCAAAAACATGGAGGAATACATGTGTTCTGTAGAATAAAGTGATTGAATGTGAACAAAATGCCTATAAATTTGCAAATTTTTGGATGAAATATATTTGCTATGATGAGCATAAACTGAAGAAATAGTAATGTACCAGTGTTGAATAAAATAAATGTCAAAATGCACAACATGTCCCATAGGAATCTACTTGTATTGATGTTAAACTGGTTCAGTTACTGTGGAAATATTAGGATTTGTATGCACCTTTCACTGAAGATAGTTTTCAGTACTAGGAAACAAATATGTATTTCAGGTGAATGAATAATTTTGAGAATACTCTTGTGAAAATTTGATTATAAATACACATACTTGAATATGAATGAGTTTAGGGAGTGTATAACAAGACATATATTTCATATTTTGAAAAATCTGGAGAGTGTGTATATATATATATATACATACACAAACACACAGACATTAAAAATAGCATAATATATTCCAATTGAAATTCACCATGAAATATATGTCATCTACAGATCCAAATGTATTTATTTTATTGAATATGGATTTATGTATAATGTTCTTAAACAAGGAAGCTCACTCATAGATTGAATTTTCAGTTCCAACAGCTTTTAGGAGGAGTGATCTCTTACAATTTGTATCTGCCAAGTCAGTCACCTCACAAGAATGTACGTGTGGTATCAGGTAAGATTCTATAATTGCATGTAAAAATACATGTGCTGAATAGGATACAGAGAAAGGAATGCCTTGACATTACAATCACGGAGACTAAGGCACAATTAGAGGAGAAGAGTTAGAAAATCTGTGAATAAATATCTGGAATGGAATATGCTCAGGAGTTCACAACCTTGAAGACGGAAGAGGAGATTTCAAAAGTAAGGGACAGGGAAAACAGTCCACAAACATGGAGCTCTGGTTCCCTAAATCCTTCTTGAGAAACTGACTCTGAGTTTGGGCACTTGAAATATATGTTGTTGTCGGGAGATTTAGCTTCCATTGTAGTGAGACAATCAAAGCTGTGTCTGCATCTATGTTACCTCGAGGACATGGTTTCTTATTTTCCACTGAATATGTGGCAGCAGTGCTGAATTTTCTTTAGTAGGTAAACTGTGGCAACTGGGGGATAAGTGTATTCACATGTGGACTGTGAGGCCATTTGGTCATCCTCCACTTTTCGTCGTGTTTCTTGCTGCTGCACTGGGATTTTGGTATTTGCTTCATGATATACAAAGAATTCAACTGTTACCTGGTGCGTGAGTGAGTTCTGTCACTTTTGGTAGGTCAGGGTCTGCAGGAGAATGCACCAACCAGGCTTATATCCCACATGACTTGCCCCCTTGACCATAGCAATCTGATTCTAAACATTGCCCTGAATCCTGTCCATATAACAAGATGCCTTTACATACAAGGGTCTGCTGGCTGCACCATGTCAGTCACAAGTCATTTGGAAGCCAATGGAAGATCCACATGGCCCCACCACAGTTGTTTTATTGCACACCTGCCCAGCACTGCTGTAGGCCCACCTCTCAGCAGGCTCCAACTTCCTGGTATCTCTGTTCTGAACCATTTTTATGAAAACCAGTCAATCAAAGCACTGTCTTGTAATCTCATGATCAGCCACAGGATATCCAAAGATTCTCCAGTGCCACCTGGTCATGGGAAGTTTAAAAATTTCTTCGTATTTATCTACCCATTTTTCAAGGTTGAAGTTGGAGGCACTGTGTGTTTCATTTCATTCTGGAACTATTAAATGGTTAGGAAGCTCATTTCAATGAAATCTCTGCAGAAGTCTCACAGGCAAGGCTTCCCAAACAGTGGCCAAATGATCACATGAATCCAGGTACATTGGGATCTACATTGTGACATCCGTGTGTTTTGACTCTCATATATGGCTGCCAAGTCTTTCAGAATAAAATCATGTGGTAACCTGGCTGAGATTCCCAGTGCTCAGTAAACAGCCACCCTGGGCCTAGATCTCATTTTACAAGGGTGACTCTCATGTGAATCCTCCGAAAATCCCAACACAATTCATGGCAATACGTCTCTGAGGTGAGGTCCACAACTCAGTCTCTAAGGGGAATCACAACAGAGTTAAAGCCAAGGTGGACCCAGTCATCTATTCCAACTGCCACACATGACCACAATTAAAACCAAAACACTCCCACATGGCCCTCATCTTCTTCCATATGGACACTCATCATTACCTCTGGCTTGAGGTTTCCATGAGGGGCACAGCCCAAGACAGTGTCCAAAATAACCTCCATTGCCCCTCATTTGCCTAAAGTCAGGGTGTCCTGGACACTCGTCCGGGGAACCAGGAGTGATCAAATAGGCCTGCTATTAATATTGCTTTGCTCCTCCAATTTGAGGCCTACTGACTGTCAGGTATAGATTCTTTATGTGATTTGGATTCTGGAGAAAACCCAAGCACCTATGGGATAGCCTCTAAAGGGCTTTGAAGAACTCATTTGATCCAAAGGTTCCTATTCTCACTTGATGGAGGTGAGGAACCTTACAGGGGAAGGCGAGAGACTTCTTCCATAATGACTGCTCTTTTGGCCAATTTAGTTTTGGATGCAAACATGGGATTTTCTTTACATCCATCATGTGCTGAGAATCTAAGCCAAAGCCTAACACAGGACCTAGAGCCTGATTCAGACATATCCCTTTCCAATGCAATTAAGCAAAGAGTCACAGGTGATGCCCATTGATTTCCATTTGAAAACTGTTTTCTTTAGGCTTCCCAAAGGGGTGGCCAGAGGCAAAGACCTTCCTGACATTGAGGGCAACAAAACAATAGGTAACCAAAGCAGTATTTCTCCACTGAAACTTTCCTGATTACACTGATATCTGAGTTTTCTGAGTTGCTCGCCATTCCCTTCAGCTATCCAGTACATAGCCATGTCACAGAGCTTGGTGGTGGTATACATCTTGGACACAAAACCATGAGCCTATTCTGGAAAGTGGCCAGAATTCAGAAAGAAAACAGGAACTTAGGAAGATATCGGGGGTTGCCCATCAATAATGCAAGCCACAGTCCATTCATAAATGGGAAGTATGAATCCGGGGAAGCTTTCTACTAGACAGGACACATCCATTGAAGCATTCTCTTTTCTAATGTCTACAACCCCTGACACAGTGGGATACACAGACCTAGAAACACTCGCCTTTTCAAACGACTTACTAGAATCAATTAACTCCAAACAAAACAAACTGCCTTTCTTACCTATTCTCAGAACATGAGACAAAACCACAAACACACACCCACACCCACAAATGCACCTCCTTCCCCCAAGTAGGTCTGTGACTATCCGCAGTGTCCTCTGAGTGGTGGGCCATACTATGTTTCCATGAAATGGCCTGTTCTGTCTCAGATCTGTTCTCCTTGTCCAACTCTGTGAAGTTGACAGGAGCCAGCGGTGAGCCACAACCTGGTTTCTCAGGAAAGGGCCCTCTTCAGAGCTTTACTGGCATTTGGCCATCCTCACATCAGTAGGTACCAAGAAAGACTGACTCTGTCCTTGGTAAATCCAAACAAGTGAGATCACTGGGACTGGGACTGGGACTGGCTGTGGGTGCCTGGCTTCCTGGACCACATGTTCAGAGATTTCGAACACCAAGGAAGTGAGGTGAGGTCACTTCCTTCAGGAACTGAATGAGGTCACTGCCTTGGCAAACACATTGTCCTAATTGTTGCTTCCAAGGCCCCATGAGATGGAGGCTGCCCCTACTTCCTGTGACACTTTCACAAGTTAGAATGGTATATCATCCATAGGCACTCCAGAGCAGCTCTCCACACTGGCCTGTTTTGGTGCATCTTCTCTACATTAAGAAGAGAGAGGCAGATTCAGACACAACCCATCATCCTGACCAGGTTGTTGGCCATGGAAGGTGACTCTTACTCTCTCAGGTCCTTCATAGCTGCCTACATCTTCTACAGGGATCATTTCTGCATGGACGTTTGAGGTTCTCAGCGGGTGGAAGATCCCCTAAATTCCTGTATTGTAAGACCAACTCTTTCCCTGCTCTTCTGTAAAGTTAGATTGAGGGAACAGTGTATGGTTAGGGTTAATAACATGTTCGATTTGGGTTAGGAATTGTTCTGCTGTATGAATAATGTTATTGGGAACCTGCGATATTTATAAGACTATAGAAGTGAAATATAAGTATGAAAACAGAAATGTTCTAAGGTTGTATGGTAATTCTAGGCTTAAAATAAAAACATGTTGGAGATTTATGTGTGTCATTTGTGTTGTATAATTGGACTTGTTATCAAAAAGATATGTACAGTTACATGTTACTTTTTACCCTTAGATAAAATTTAAAAGTATTTTTAAGTTAATGAGAGCCTAATCTCTGTGAAGGTTTTATTGTAAAACACAAACGTAAAATGCCCATTCATTTCCATGTGAAAACTGTTTTCTTCAGGCTTCAGGAAGGAGTAGCCTGAGGAAAAGATGTTCCTGATATTCAGGGCAACATAACAATAGGTAATCAAAAGGCCCAAAGCAGGGTTTCTCCACTTAGACTTTACTGGTCACACTGATATCAGAGTTTTCTGAGATGCATTCCCTTCAGCTATCCAGTACATGGCCATGTCACAGAGCTTGGAAGTGGTACATATCTTGTACATAAAACCATGAGCCTTTTTTGGAGAGTGGCCAGAATTCAGGAAGGATACAGGAACGTAAGAAAATAATAGGTGTTGCCCAATGATAAGGCAAGCCACAGTCCATTAATAAAATGGGCAGGATGAATGCTTGGAAGTTTTCTCTTTGACAGGACACACCCATTGAGGCATTCTCTTTTCTAATGTCTACAACCATGGACACAGTGGGATACACAGACATAGAAACACTCGCCTTGTCAAAGGACTAACTAGAAACAGTTCACTCCAAACCAAACAAACCCCCTTTCCTAACTATTCTCAGAACATGAGAAAAAACCACAAACCCACTCAAACACCCACGAAGTCACCTCCTTCCCCCAAGTAGGTCTGAAACTATCCAGAGTGTCCTCTGACTGGAGGGCAATACTATGTTCCCCAGAAATGGCCTGTCCTGTCTCAGATCTGGTCTCCTGGGTCAACTCTGTGAAGTTGTCAGGAGACAGCAGTGAGCCTCTAACTTCTTTCTCTGGAAGGGCCCCTCTTCAGAACTTTCCTGGCATTTGGCCATCCTCACATCACTAGGTACCACAAAAGACAGACTCTGTCCTTGGTAAATCCAAACAAGTGAGACCACTGTGACTGGAGCTTGGACTGGGTCTGGATGCCTGGCTTCCTGGAACCAAAATTCGGAGAGTTCCATCAACAAGGATGTGAGGTGAGGTCACTTCCTTCAGCAACTGAATGTGGTCACTGCATTTCCAACCACTTTGTCCTAACATTTGCTTCCTAGGGTCTCATAATATGGAGGATGCGCCTACTTCCTGTGACACTTTCACAAGTTCGAATGGGATAGAAACAATAGGCACCTTGGAACAGCTCTCCACACAGGCCTAGTTTGGTCAATCTTCCCTACATTAAGAAGAGAGAGGATGATTCAGACACATGCTTTTAACCTGACCGGGTTGTTTGCCATGGAAGATGACGTTTGCTCTCTCAGGCCTTTCATAGCTGCCTGCATCTTCTCCAGGGATCATATCTGCATGGACCTTTGAGGTTGTCAACAGGTGGAAGGTTCCCTACACCCCTGTATTGTAAGACCAACTCTGTCCCTGCTCTTCTGTAAAGTTGGATTGAGGGAAAAGTGTATAGTTAGGATTAATAACATGTTCGATTTGTGGTAGGAATCATTCTGTTGGATGAATAATGGTATTGGGAACCTGCAATATTTATAAGAATATACAGGTGAAATGTAATTATGAAAACAGAAATCTAGGTAAGATTTGAATACCAGAAAGGCATTGGGCCCATGATTGGGATACTTATCTTTGAATTATGTTCTGCACAGATGTCTCAGATAAATCAATATACAATGGCATAGGACCCTGTACCTTGGATGATTGATTGTTGAAGAGTTCATCCAGTCAAAAAGGGATAGTCGGTAGGATTAGGTAGATAGTCGGTAGGTTTAGAAAAAAGAGTGAGTATAGTATTTGGACAAAAAGTTCTTTAGCAATAGGGTTTCGGATAAAGAGTGAATGTAAATGTCAGCACATGTGAAGAATCAGTCACTATGATGAACTGGGGAAAATATGTAGGAAAAGAGATATCAATAGAGACATTAGGAAATCAGACAAAATATAAAGTGAGTGATAGGATTAGACATTTTCAACATGGTTGAGGTTGAATATATAATCTTGGGAAGAAACAAATATGTACTCACCAATAGGATTGACATTTGAGAGAATTAGGCATCCAAGACATGGATGTTTTTAGTAATCCATGTTCACTTTCCATTTAGGCTTCGGGACAATCCTAAGTGTGACCTTTGCATTTTGTGTCCAGAATATTACTGTGATAAAATGTATATGTAGATCAGTTGACATGAGTCTTTCTTCCACCATTTCTGTGAGCAAAATTTTGTAGATATACAAATTATTATCGAGGGTACACAGAGGTGTACCCTGTGTCTATCAATATAGAGACAATGCATGAATAGACCATACTGTGAATAAATAATATAACTGGTTCCAAATTAAACAATGGATTGAATTGATATTTGAAAGTATACAAGAAATCTTATATTGATATACAATCATTCATTCCCACCAGTTTTACATCTAATGGTAATATTAGGTTTACGGTTTATCATGACGGGTGTGTGAGTTTTGCTTCAAAAATGATAATGGAAATCAAAAATAATGTCTTTGGAAAAAAGTCTCATGAAAGGAGCAGTCAAGAAACGTGGAGGAATACATGTGTTCTGAAGCAGGAAGTGATTGAAAGTAAAACAAATGCGTATAAATTTGCTAAATTGTGAATGAAATATACATACTATGATGTGCATAAACTGGACAAATAGTAATGTACCAGTGTTGAATAAAAATGAACGTCAAAATACAATTATATTCCATAGGAATCTTCTTGCATTTATGTTAAACTGGGTCAGTTACTGTAGAAATATTAGAATTTTTTTTGGTGTTATAATACAATTTATTTTAGCACTAGCATGCCACAGAATGTCGAGGAAAGAGCAATGGATTTTTAGTTATCGCACTAGTAATCTATCATTAAATGACTATTTTGGGGAGTCTAGAAATTACATAAGGCTATGTAACATTTTTTTTTATTTAGCATTCATAAAAACTTAGAATTTTGGTAATATTTCTACTTTTTTATTTTTTTTTTTATTTTTTCAGTTGTTGATCGACCTCATTTTATTTATTTATATGTGGTGCTGAGAATATAACCCAGTGCCTCACACATGCTAGCCAAGCATGTTACCACTGAGCCAGACACCCAGATCCTCCACATTTATCTTATAATCAAACACTCCTCTCCCTCTTCTTTACTCACTTTCTTCCTCATTTTCCCCCTTCTCTCTCTTCCTTTTTCATTTTCCCTCCATAGGAGTTTTTCTCTCATGTCATTACAAACAGTAATATGCTATGAAATTTACATTTAAGAATTTTTTATAGTCATTCTTTTTTCTTGAGAAAATTTAATAATAATAATAACCTATAGATATATTACAATACATTTATTATACATATGTATCTATATTCATGCATATGTATTACATATGATATATATACATATATATTTAAAAGTACTTTGATTAGCCTGTTAGAAATAATATAGACCAAGTCTTTCTTAATTTTCAAGTCTTCTAGAATTAACAGCTTACAGTGAAAATCAAATAAACATATTTAAGTAAACAGGTATCATTCTTATTTATCAATACTTATCATTTAAGTTTTTATATTACATTAAGCTGTGATATGGCATATTAACTCTTATGAATTAGTGAAATTTTATTTGAACAACCTTTTATTTAAGGACCATGTGCACTGACATTTTAAATGACTTTCTTGTGATTTTAATTTCTATCAATTGCATATTTATTGCCAAATACTTATTTTATTAATTTTCATATTCATGATTGATATAAAGTCAATTGTTTAATTCTTCTTGTAAGTAGTTACTTATTACAGTAATAATTCTACATCTTTATAAGAAAAATGGTACAAAGATATTTTCATGCAAAATTAAGAATAATTGCATGCTCTAAATGTTTCATTGTTGATACATATAATAAAGAGCTTTTGATGAGTCTCTTCCCCAGTAAAACATAAAATGCAAAGATATAGTTGGGTATGTATGTCCAAATAAAGATAAGGAAAAATACACATTATCAGCTACAAACTATCAAATAAAAGATGAAAAGAACAATCCAACACATTGTACGAACTTGTCAGATGAGGTAGCCTAAGACTAGACCTGGTCCATGACAAAATATTCACGAAAAAAAATGAAATATGAAAAATATAGGAAATGATATGAATTTTTCATGAAGGTAGGTGGATTATCCTTTAATCTCAATATATGTTCATTTCAAAAGCCAGTTTTCTGGTAAAATAAATTTGTGATATTTACAACTACACAAAACAAACTTTCTGCTTATCAAAATGAATGCATCTCAACTCCTTTTTAGCTGATTTCTTCCCACTCAATTTTAAACCTTTGTTTATTTATTTTTATTGGTTTTTCAAAACATTACAAAGCTCATGATATATCATCTTTCATACATTTGACTGAAATGGGTTATGAACTCCCAATTTTCCCCAAATACGAATTGCAGAATCACATCAGTTACACATTCACATTTTTACATAATGTCACATTAGTGACTGTTGTCCTCTGCTACCTTTATTATCCCCTACTATCCCCCCTCCCCTTTCATCCTATCTTCCCTCTCTTCCTCATCTGCTTTTTCACTTCTCTCTCTTGATCCCGCCTTTCCCCTCACAACGTCTTATATGTAATTTTGTGTAACAATGAGGGTCTCCTACCATTTCCATATGCTTTCCCTTCTCTCTCCCTTTCTCTCTCCCACTTGTCTTTGTTTAATATTAATCTTTTCCTCATGCTCTTCCTTCCTGTTCTATTCTTAGTTACCCTATTTTTCTCAAAGCAGACATTTGGCATTTGTTTTTTAAGGATTGGCTAGCTTCTCTTAGCATAATCTGCTCTAATGCCATCCATTTCCCTGCAAATTCTATGATTTTGTCATTTTTTAGTGCTGCATCCATCGTGTATAGATGCCACATTTTTTTTTTATCCATTCATCTATTGAATTGCATCTAGGTTGGTTACACAGTCTAGGTATTGTGAATTGTGCCACTATGATCATTGATGTGGCAGTATCCCTTTAGTACACTCTTTTAAGATCCTCAGGGAATAGTCCAAGAAGGGCGATAGCTGGTTCAAATGGTGGATCCATTCCTAGCTTTCCCAGGAATCCCCATACTGCTTTCCATGTTGGCCTCACCAATTTGCAGTCCCACCAGCGGTGTACAAGTGTCCCCTTTTCCCCATATCCTCGTAAACACTTGTTGTTGTTTGACTTCATAATGGCTGCCAATCATACTGGAGTGAGATGGTATCTTAGGGTGGGTTTGATTTGCATTTCTCTGACTGCTAGATATGGTGAGCATTTTTTCATGTACTTGTTGATTGATTGTATGTCCTCCTCGGTGAAGTGTCTTTTCAGGTCCTTGGCCCATTTGTTGATTAGGTTATTTGTTATCTTATTGATAATTTTTTTGAATTCTTTGTATATTCTGGATATTAGGGCTCTATCTGAAGTGTGAGGGGTAAAAATTTGTTCCCGGGATGTAGGCTATCTATTTACTTCCCTTTTTGTTTCTCTTGCAGAGAAAAAAAAAACTTTTTAGTATAAGTAAGTCTCATTTTTTTATTCTTGTTAAGAACTCTTGGGCTATGAGCGTCCTATTAAGAAATTTGGAGCCCGACCCCACAGTATGTAGATCGTAGCCAACTTTTTCTTCTATGAAACGCAGTGTCTCTGATTTTATATCTAGATCCTTGATCCATTTTGAGTTAAATTTTGTGCATGGCGAGAGAACGGGATTCAGTTTCATTTTGTTGCATATGGATTTCCAATTTTCCCAGCACCATTTGTTGAAGATGCTATCCTTCCTCCACTGCATGCTTTTAGCCCCTTTATCAAATATAATAAAGTTGTAATATTGTGGATTGGTTTCTGTGTCCTCTCTTCTGTACCACTGGTCCACCTGCATTTTTCGGTACCAGTTCCATGCTGTTTTTGTTACCATTGCTTTGTAGTACAGTTTGAACTCTGGTATCGCTATACCTCCAGATTCACACTTCCTGCTTAGAGTTGCTTTTGCTATTCTGGGTCTTTTATTTTTCGATATGAATTTCATGATTGATTTATCTATTTCTACAAGAAATGCCGTTGGAATTTTGATTGGCATTGCATTAAACCTGTAGAGAACTTTGCGTAATATTGCCATTTTTATGATGTTAGTTCTGCCTATTGATGAACAGGGCACATGTTTCCATCTTCTGACATCTTCTTCTATTTCTCTCTTTAGATTTCTGTAGTTTTCATTATATAAATCTTTCACCTCTTTTGTTAGGTTGATTCCCAAGTATCTTATTTTATTTGAGGATGTTGTCAATAGAGTGGTTTTCCTCATTTCCATTTCAGAAGTTTTTTTTCTGTTATACAGGAATGCATTTGATTTATGCGTGTTAATTATATATCCTGCCACTTTTCTGAATTCATTTATGAACTTTAGCCATTTCTTTGTAGACATTTTTGTGTCTGTTAAATATATTATCATGTCATCTGCAAATAGTGATACTTTAAATTCTTCTTTTCCTATTTTTATGCCTTTAATTTCTTTTGTCTGTTTAATTGCTCTGGCTAGTATTTCAAGAACTAAATTGAATAGAAGTGGTGATAGAGGGCATCCCTGTCTTGTTCCAGATTTTAGAAGGAATGCCTTCAGTTTTTTCTCCATTTAGGATGATGCTAGCCTGAGGTTTAGCATATATAGCTTTTACAATGTTGAGGTAAGTTCCTGTTATCCCTAGTTTTTATAGAGTTTTGAACATAAATGGATGCAGAACTTTGTCAAATGCTTTTCTGCATCTATCGAGATGATCATATAGTTCTTGTCTTTAAGTCTATTGATGTGGTGAATGGCATTTATTGATTTTCGTATATTGAACCATCCTTGCATCACAGGGATGAATCCTCCTTGATGATGTTGCACAATTATTTTGATATGCTTTTGTACTCGATTTGTCAGAATTTTATTGAGAATTTTTGCATCCAAGTTCATTAGAGAAATTGGTCTGTAGTATTCTTTCTTTGAAGTGTCTTTGTCTGGTTTCGGGATCAGGGTGATGTTGGCCTCATAGAATGAATTTGGAAGAGCTCCTTCTTTTTCTATTTCTTGAAAAAGCTTGAAAAATATTGATTTTAATTCTTCTTTGAAGGTTTTGTAGAAATCCGCTGTATTCCCATCCGGTCCAGGGCTTTTTTTGGGTTGGCAGTCTTTTGATTGCTTCTTCTATGTCTTCCTTTGTTATTGGCCAGTTTAAATTGTTTGTGTCTTCCTGACTCAATCTGGGCAGATTGTATGACTTAAGAAATTTATCAATATCTTCACAATATTCTATTTTATTGGAATATAGTGTTTCAAAATACTTTCTAATTATCTTCTATATTTCTGTAGTGTCTGTTGTGATATTGCCTTTTTTATCCCACATGTTAGTAATTTGAATTCTCTTTCTTCTTCTCTTCCTTAGCGTGGCTATGGGCCTGTTGATCTTATTTATTTTTTCAAAGAACCAACTTTTAGTTTTATCAATTTTTTCAACTTTTTTTTGTTTCAATTTTGTTGATTTCTGCTCTAAATTTAATTATTTCTTGTCTTCTACTACATTTGCTGTTGTTTTGGTCTTCCTTTTCCAGGTTTTTGTGGTGTAGTTTAAGTTCATTTATTTGTTGTTTTTTTTTTCTTTTTTTGAGGAAAGAACTCCAAGAAATGAATTTCCCTCTTAAAACTGCTTTCATTGTGTCCCATAGATTCCGGTATGTTGTGTCTGTATTGTCATTTGTCTCTAAGAATTTTTTATCTCCTTCTTTATGTCTTCTGTAACCCATTGGTCATTCAGTAGCATGTTGTTCATTTTCCATGTGATGTAGGATTTTTCCTTCCTTCTTTTCTCATTGATATCCAGTTTCATTCCATTATGATCAGATATGGTGCACGGTATAATCTCCATGCCTTTATATTTACTAAGAATTGCCCTATGGCATAATATATGGTGTATCTTTGAGTAGGATCCATGTGCTGCTGAGAAGAACATGTATCCACTTGATGATGGTTGATATATTCTATATATGTCGGTTAAGTCTAGGTTATTGATTGTGCTGTTGAGTTCTATAGTTTCTTTATTCAGTTTTTGTCTAGAGGATCTCTCTAATGCCGAGAGTGGTGTGTTTAAGTCACCCATAATTATTGTGTTGTAGTCTATTTGACTCTTGAACTTGAGGAGAGTTTGTTTTATGAACGTTGCACCTCCATTGCTTGGTGCATACAAATTGATAATTGTTTTTTTCTTGTTGGTGGATGATTCCTTTTAACAGAATATAGTGCCATTCTTTATCCCTTTTGATTAACTTAGGTTTGAAGTTGATATTATTCCATATGAGTATGGCAAATCTTTCTTGCTTCCGAGGGCCATGTGAGTGTTATGATTTTTCCCAACCTTTTACCTTCAGCCTGTGTATGTCTTTTCCTATCATATGAGTCTCCTGAAGGCAGAATATTGTTGGATTTGTTTTTTTGATCCAGGTTACTAGCACATGTCTCTTGATTAGTGAATTTAGGCCATTAACATTTAAGGTTACAATTGAAATATGATTTGTACTTCCAGTCATGTTTATTTATTTATTATATTTTAGTTTGGATAGTTTTTACTTTTTTGGTTACTTTCCTCCCGCTTTACTGAGATACTTCCCACTGTTAGTTTTGGGCACTATTTTTTAACTCTTCTTCTTGTAGTATTTTGCACAAAATGCTTTGCAGTGCTGGTTTTCTGGCTGAGAATTGTTTTAGCTTTTGTTTATCGTGAAAGACTTTAATTTCATTGTCAAATCTGAAGCTTAACTTTTCTTTATATGGTATTCTTGGTTGGAATTCTTTTTTTTTTTTCAACATTTGAATTACACTGTTCCAGGATCTTCTCACTTTCAAAGAATGTGATGAAAAATCAGTTGTTAACCTAATTGGTTTACCCCTGAATGTAATCTGCCTCCTATCTCTTATAGCTTTTAATATTCTCTCCTTGTTCTGTATGTTGGCTATCTTCATAATTATATGTCTTGGAGTTGGTCTATTTTGGTTTTGAATGTTTGGGGTCCTGTAGGCTTCCAGGAATTGGCAATCCAATCCATCATTCATCTCTGGGAAGTTTTATAGAATTATTTCATTTAATATGTTGTCCATTCCTTTGGTTTGAATCTCTATGCCTTCTTCTATCCTGATGACTCTTAAATTTGTTTTTTGTTTTTTTATGACATCCCATATCTTTTGAATAAATTCCTGGTGGGATTTAAGCATCTTTTCTGTGTTTACTCAATTCTTTTCAAGTTGATAAACTTTGTCTTCATTATCTGATGTTCTGACTTCTACTTGATCTAGTCTATTTGTAATATTCTCGTTTGAGTTTTTAATTTGGTTTATATTTTTCTGCATTTCTAGGATTACTGTTTAATATTTTTTTTAAGATCTCTATCTCCTGGTAATGCTCATTCTTTGCCATTTGAATTTGTTTGCTTAATTCATTTTCAAAATATACTTTTATTGCTTGGACTTGCTGCCTCATGTCTTCTCTAATATTCCTTTCCATCTGAGTTCGGTATGCCTTGAGTTCTTTCCCTATCCCTGTTTCTGATGCTTCAAGGTCCTCCTGTAGATTTAAGTTGTCCTGCATTGTTTGTACTCCTTTTTTGCCCTTGTTTTTTCATGATGTTCACGTTACTTTCCAGCTCTATTTGATTGCTGTGTTTCTGCTTTATTCTTTAGATTTGTTTTGGTGTTGTATATCTCTGTTGTCTCTCCTTTGTGTTGGTAAACTATGCCTGCTAAAGTGGATTCCGCTTGGAAGTAATTCCGAAGGCCGAGCTCCAGTGATGTCACCTCTCTGCTTTGGCCGGCCCCAGGCTCCTTGCCGAGGTGTCCGAATTGGGGGGTGGGACTTGACTGTCTCTGGTTTGTTTCAGCTCTGGGTCACTGGCAGGCGGGCGGTCTCCAGCCACCCAATTGTGCGGTTGGTCGCCAGCGGGCAGGCGGTCTCCAGCCGCCCAGTCACGCGGGCAGCAGGTGGGCTGTCGCCGTTGGGTTGTCAATCTCTAGCCACGCAGTCTCACGCTCGGTTGCCGGCGGGCGGGCATTCCTCAGCCCCCCAGTCACTCAGGCAGTGGGTGGAATGTCATGTGCAGGCCTGCGGTCTCCAGCCGCCCAGTCACAAGGGCCTGCCTTCTAGTCCTTTGGTTTCTCCTGCTTGTCCTGGTTTCTTTTTCTAGACCAGTTTTCCCCTGAGTGATGCCTCTCGGCAGTTCAAACTGTACTCTGTGCCTGCCGTTTGTTGGGTGTGGAGGGTGTCTTTTGGGAACCCAGACACTCTATTGTTTTGATTTTTTCCACTTACCCCTCCCCCAGCACTGGCTATACACGTTTCGTTATGGCCACTGATGGTAGGGGGAGTCGAAAGTCAGGTGTCTCTAGTTTTTCTTGCGTCTTTATGCAGGCTTGCTCTGATTAACCCTCCCCCGGAAAGCCTAGGAGACATTTTATGCGAATTCCCCGCTGTATGAGAGATGAGCTGAGTAACACACATCTGTTTTATTGTTGCAATCTATTGGAGAGGGGCGGTGGTTACTTCAGATCTCAAAGATGGTGGCCGCTTGTTTCCTTGGTGGAGTTTCTTTTGTGGGGGATAGAACTATACCACTTTTTTCCCTGTCTGAATTCCCAAACTCAGCCCGGGGATCAGTGGGAGCTCAGCCGGCAGGATTCCACAGAATCCGCAGCAACATTTCTCCCTGCTTCAGGTCACTTCTCGGTGGTGCCCCGCCATCTGAAACAGCAGGCCTGGCTGCATGATTCAATCAGCCCGGATCTCTGATTGCACAGTTGGCTATTGGGAACCCCGGCACTCTATTGTTTTGATTTTTTTTTTCCGCTTGCCCCTCTCTCAGCGCTGGCTAGACAGGTTTTTTTCACCACTGATGGGATTGGGAGTTGAAAGTCAGGTGCCTCTAGTTTTCCCCTATCTTTATGCAGGCTCCCTCTGATAATCTCTCCCGCAGAAAGCCTAGGAGAGATTTGATGCAAATTCCCCGAAGTATGGGAAATGAGCTGAGTAACAGCACCTGTTTTATTGTTGCAATCTGTAGCGGAGTGGCTGTCGTTACTTCAGCTCACCAAGATGGTGGCCGTTGGTTTCCTTCGTGGAGTTTCTATTGTGGGGGTTAGAACTGTACCACTTCCTTCCCCATCTGAAACCCTGAACTCAGCCCAGGGCTCAGTGGGGACTCTACTGGCAGAATTCCACAGAATCTGCATCAACGTTTCTCCGTGATTATTGATCGCATCTCGGTGGTGCCCTGCTGTCTGTAGCCAGTGGACGGGTCGCGCGGATCAGTCAGACAGGATCTCCGGTCGCAGAGTTGGCTCATGTTTGGGACTCATTTACCGGACCTCAGTGCTAGAAATCCTTCTTCTAGGTTTCAGTGCACCCCCATTTTGCTGTAAGTTCCTAACAAGATAGTTTTTTGTCGTTCTTAGTCATTAGTCACCTGCGCAGTGGTGCGGTACACTGGGTATGATGCTCTCTATTCGCGGCCATCTTGCAATGTCAAAATATTATGATTTGTATGCACCATTCACTAAAGTTAGTTTTCAGTATTAGGAAACAAATATGTATTTCAGGTGGATGAATATTTCTGAGAATAATCTTGTGAAAAGTTCATTATAAATCCTCATACATGAATATGAATAATTTTAGGAAGTGTATAATAAGACACATATATTTCATATTTTGAAAAATCGGGAGAATATATATATATATATATATATATATATATATATATATATATATATATATACACACACACACACACAAACACACACACCGAGACATTAAAAAGTAGCAATATATATGCCAATCGAAATTCATCATTAAATATATAACATCCACTTATCGAAAAATATACATTTTACTGAAAATGGATTTATGCATAATGTTGGTCAACTAGGAAGCTCACCCATAGGTTGAATTTTCTGTTCCAACAGAGGTTAGGAGGAGTGATCTCTTCTCACAATTTTTATCTGCCATGTCAGCCACCTCAGAAGAATGTACATGTGATACCAGGTAGGATTCTATTTGTGCATATTAAAATACATGTGCTTAATAGGCTACAGAAAAAGGGAGAGAGGAATTCACATATTTGTTAATTTTAAAAACACATGGAGAACTATGTCAATAAACATTAATGGATGTCCAACTACATACCATGCCTTCTCTGAATTGCTGGTATTTGTATTCTTTTTGGGTTACTATTCTCCATCATATAAGGATTAGTAGTCAGAGTCTAGTAGGGTATGGGTTAGTGTCAGAGATTCAGTATTTCAAATGGAAAATAGGAAAGTAAACCCAATGTGTTTGCAAATATGTGCTACACAAAAATCTTCCCACTCACATTAAAAACAATCCCTTGATATTACCCTCACTGGAAGAAATACACAATTAGAGGATAAGAGTTAGAAAATCTGTGAATACATACCCGGAATGGAATATGCTGAGGAGTTCACAACCTTGGAGGTGGTAGATGAGTTTCCAAAAGTAAAAGACAAGGTAAACACTCCACAACATGGAGCTCTGAAGGCCTAAAGACTTCTTGAGATACTGCCTCTGAGTTGGGACACTTAAAATGTATGTTGTTGTCGGTAGCTTTAGCATCCTATGTAGTGAGACCATTAAAACTGGGTCAACATCTATGTGACCTGGAGGACATGGTATCTTATTTTCCAATTAAAATGAGGCAGCAGTGCTGAATTCTCACTTTGTGGGTAAACTGTGGCAACTGGGGGATAAGTGTCTCTCCGTGTGGACTGTGAAGCCATTTGGTCATACTCTACTTTTCGTGGTGATTCTTGCTGCTGCACTATGAGTTTGGTATTGGCTTAATGAAATACAAGGAGTTTAACTGGGACACAGTGCTGGAGGGAGTTCTGTCACGTGTGGTGGGACAGGGTCTCCAGGAGAATGCACCAACCAGGCTTATGTCCAACATAGCTTGCCCCCTTGACCATATCAACCTGATTCTGAACATTGCCCAGAAACCTATCCATATAACAAGATGCCTTTACATATAAGGGTCTGCTGGCTGCATCATGTCAGTCACAAGCCATTTGAATGCCAATGGCCAATCCACATGAAACCACCAGAGATGGTTTATCTCACACCTACCCACCTTTGCTGTAGGCCCACTACTCAGCAGGTTCCAACTTACTGGCATCTCTGTTCTACACCATTTTTGTGAAACCCAGTCAATCAAGGCACTTTCTCGTACACTCATGATCAGCAACAGGATCTCCAATGGTTTTCCAGTGCCACCTGGTAATGGGAATTTCAAAAATTTCATGGTATTTATCGAGCCCATTTTTTAAGGTTGAAGTTGGAGGCACTGAGGGTTTCATTTAATTCAGTAACCATTAAATGGTGAGGAAGCCAATTTCAATGAAAGCTCTGGAAGACTCTCACAGGCAAGGCTTCCCAAAGAGTTGCCAAATGGTCACATAAAGCCAGGCATATTGAGGTCTACAATGTAAAATCCTTGCGTGTTTTGACTCTCAACTATGGGTGCTAATTCTTTCAGAAAAAAATTATGTGATAACCTGGCTGAGATTCCCTGTGCTCTGTGGAAAGCCTTCCTGGGCACAGATCTCAGTTTCCAAGGGTGACTCTCATGCATGGCCTCCTAAAATCCCAACAGAACTCATGGCAATACCTCTCTGAGATCAGTTCCAGAACTCAGTCTCTAAGGGGAATCACACTAGAATTCAAGACCAGGTGGAGCCAGTCATATTTTTCAACAACCACACTAATAACCACAATTAAAACCAGAACACTTCCACATGGCCGTAATCTTCTTCCATATAGATACTCATTTTAACCTCTGGCTGGAGGTTTCCATGAGGGGCACAGCCCAAGACAGTGTCCAAAATAAGCTCCCTTGCCCCTCATTTGCTTAACGTTGGGGTGGCCTGAACACCTTCCTGTGAACCATGACTTATCAAATAGGCCTGCCGTTAATACTGCTCTGCTTCTCCAATTTGAGGACTACTGACTGTGGGGTTTAGATTCTTCATGTGAATTGGAATCATTGGAATCACCTATGGGCTAGCCTCTGAAGGGCTTTGAAGAACTCATTTGACCCAAAGGCACCCTATTCTCACTTGATAGAGGTCAGGAACCTTACAGAGGTAGGGAGAGACTTCATCCACAAAAACTGCTCTTTTGGCCATTTTGGTTTTGGATGAACACGTGGGATGTATAAGGTGCTGAGTATCTAACCACAGCCTCACACAGGGCCAAGAGGCTGTTTCAGAAACATCCATTTCCAAAGCAATTAAGCAAAGAGCCACAGGTGATGCCCATTAATTTCCATTTGAAAACAGTTTTCTTCAGGCTTCACAAATTAGTGTCCTGAGGTAAAGACCTTCCTGAAATTCAGGGCAACAGAACAATAGGTAAGCAAAAGGCCCAAAGAAGGGTTTCTCCACTGAGACTTTCCTGGTCCCACTGATATCTGAGTTTTCTTAGATTCTCGCCATTCCCTTCGGCTATCCAGTACATCACCATTTCACAGAGCTTGGAGGTGGTACATATCTTGGACACAAAACCATGAGGCTATTCTGGAGAGTTTCCAGAATTCAGGAAGAAAACAGAAACTACTGAGAGCAGATGTTGCCCTTCAATAAGACAAGCTGCAGTACATTTGTAAATTGGGCAGGATGAATGCTTGGAAGCTTTCTACTAGACAGGACACATCCATTGATGCATTCTCTTTTCTAATGTCTACAATCACGGACAGAGTGGGATACACAGACATAGAAGCACTCGCCTTGTCAAACGACTTACTGGAAACAGTCCACACCAATCCAAACAAAGAGCCTTTCCTACCTATTCTCAGAACATGAGACAAAACCACAAACCCACACACACACACTCAAAGGCACCTCCTTTGCTCAAGTAAGTCTGTGACTATCCATAGTGTCCTCAGAATGGTGGGCCATTGTATGTTCCCCCAAAATGGCCTGTCCTGTATCAGATCTGGTCTCCTTGGCCAACACTTTGAAGTTGTTAGGAGCCATGGGTGAGCCACTACCTGCTTTCCCAGGAAAAGCTCCTCTTCAGAGCTTTCCTGTCATTTGGCCATCATCACATCAGTAGGTACTAAGAAAGACTGACTCTGTTCTTGGTAAATCAAAACAAGTGAGACCACTGGGACTGGGACTGTGACTGGCTCTTGGTGCCTGTCTTCCAGGATCAAACGTCCAGAGAGTTCCATCACCAAGGCAGTGAGGTGAAGTCATTTCCTTCAGGAACTGAAAGAGGTCACTGACTTGGCAACCACTTTGTCCTAACAGTTACTTCTAAGGGTCCCATGAGATGGAGGCTGTCCCTACTTCCTGTCACACTTTCACAGTTAGAATGGTATACCAAGCATAGGTACCTGAGAACAGCTCTCCACACAGGCCTGGTTTGGTCCATCTTCTCTACATTAAGAAGGTAGAGGCTGATTCAGACACATCCCTTCATCCTGACCAGATAGTTTGCCATGGAAGATGTCTTTTGCTCTCTCAGGTCCTTCATAGCTTCCTTCATCATCTCAGGGGATCATTTCTGCATATACCTTTGATGTTCTCAGCAGGTGGAAGATCCCCTACATTCCTGTATTGTAAGACCAACTCTGTCCCTCCTCTTCTGTAAAGTTAGATTGAGGGAAAAGTGTATGTTTAGGGTTAATAACATGTTTGATTTGCGTTAGGAATCTTTCTGCCGGATGAATAATGGTATTTGGAGCCTGTGATATTTACAAAAATATATAGGTAAAATATAAGTATAAAACCAGAAATCTAGGTAAGATTGGAAGCCAGAAGGGAACTGGGCCCTTGAGTGGGATACTTAGGTTTGAATTATGTTCTGCACATGTGTCTCAGATAAATTGATATACAATGGCATAGGACCTTATACCTTGGATAATTGATTGTCGAAGAGAACATCGAGTCAAAAAACTATAGTCAGTAGCATTAGGAAGATAGTCAGTAGGTTTAGAAAGAAGAGTGAGTATAGGATTTGGACCAAAAGTTCTTTAGCAATAGGGTTTCGGGTAGAGAGTGAATGTAAATGTCAGCATATGTGAAGTGTCAGTCACAATGATGAACTGGGGGAAATATGTATGAAAGCAGGTATCAATAAAGATATTACCAAATCAGGCAAAGTATGAAGTGAGTGATAGGATTAGACATTTTCAACATGGTTGAGGTTGAATATATAATCTTAGGAAGAAACAAATATGTAGTCACCAATTTGATTTACATTTGAGAGCATTAGGCAACCTGGACATGGTTCTTTTTAGTAATCCACGCTCCCTTGGCATTTAGGCTTTGATACAATCATGAGTGTGACCTTCGTTTTTTGTGTCCAGAATATTCCTGTGATAAAATCTATATATAGATAAGGTGACATGAGTATTTCTTCCACCATTTCTGGGAGCAATATTTTGAAGACGTATAAATTAGTATTGAAGGGACAAAGAAGAGTACACTGTATCTATTAATATAGAGATAATGCATTAATAGACAATACTGTGAATAAAAAGCATAACTGGTTCCAACTTTAAATAATGGATTGAATTGAATCGTGAACATATAGAGAAAATCTTATATTGATATACATTTATTTATTCCAACCAGTTATACATCTAATGTTAATATTAATGTTATGGTTCATCATGAAGAGTGTGTGAGTTTAGCTTCGAAATTGATTATGGAAATTGAAAATAATGTATTTGGAAAGAAGTCTCATGAAAAGACCAGTCAAGTAACATGGAGGAATACATGTGTTCTGAAGCAAGAAGTGTTTGAAAGTGAAACAAATTCCTATATATTTTAAACTTGTGGAAGAAATACATATCCTATGATGTGCAAAAACTGAAGAAATAGTAATGTACCAGTGTTGGATTAAAATGAAGGTCAATATAGACATCATGTCCCATAGGAATCTACTGGCATTGATGTTTAACTGGGTCAGTTACTGTAGAAATATTAGGATTTGTAAACACCATTGATTGAAATTAGTTTTCAGTACTGGGAAATAAATATGTATTTCAGGTGGATGAATATTTCTGAGAATTATCTTCTGAAAAGTTGATTATAAATTTATATACATGAACATGAATGAATTTACAGAGTGTGTATAAGTCACATACCTTTCATATTTTGAGTAATCTGGAGTGTATATATATATATATATATATATATATATATATATATATATATATATTTTAAATAAACACAAATATACATTAAAAAGTATCAATATATATGCTAATCGTAATTCATCATGTAATATACATCATTCAAAGATGCAAAATATTTATTATACTGAACATGGATTTATGTATAATATTGTTCTACTGGGAAGCTTACACATAGTTTGAATTTTCAGTTCCCACAGCGTTTAGGAGGACTGATCTCTTCTCACAATTTGTATCTGCCAATTCAGCCAACTCATGAAAATGTACGTGTGATACCAGGTAGGATTCTGTATGTGCATATAAAAATACATGTGCTGAGTAGGCTACAGAGAAAGGGAGACAGGAATTCACATATTTGTGAACTTTATAAACACATGGAGGACTATTTCAATTAAAAATTGAGTAGATTTATAACACCTACCCTTAATCATGCAAAAGGGAAGTCCAACTGTACAGCATGCCTCCTCTGAACTGCTCGTATTTTTATTCTATTTGGGTATTATTCTTCATCATATTAGGATTAGTAGTCAGAGTATAGTAGGGTATGAGTTACTGTCAGGGATTCAGTATTTCGAATGGAAAATTGGAAATGGATCAATGTGTATGCAAATTAGTGTTACACAAAAATTTTCCCACTCTCATTTAGAACAATAACTTGACATTACCTTCACCCCAAGTAAGACACAATTAGAGAAAAAGAGTTAGAAAATCTTTGAATTCATACCTGAAATGAAAACTGCTCCGGATTTCACAACCTTGGAGATGGTAGAGGAGTTTCCAAAAGTAAGGGACAATGTAAAAACTCCACAAACATGAAGATTTGCCAGCCTAAAGACGTCTGGAGAAACTGCCTCTAAGATGGACAGTTGAAATATATGTAGTTTTCAGGAACTTTAGCTTTTTTTCTAGTAAGACCATCAAACGTCTTTATGCATCTCTGTGACCTGGAGGACATGGTTTATAATTTTCCAATGAACATGAAGCAGTAGTGCTGAATTCTCTCTTTGTAGGTGAACTATGGCCACTGGGAGCTATGTGTCTCCCCATGTGGACTGTGAAGCCATTTCATCATCCTCCACTTTTTATAGTGTCTCCTGCTGCACTGAGAGTTTTGTATTTGCTTCATGAAATACAAGGAGTTAAACTTGACCACAGTCCTGGAGGGAGTTCTGTCACATATGGTGGGTCAGGGACTGCAGGAGAATGCACCAACAGGACTTGTATACCACATAGGTTGCCTCCGTGACCATAGCAACCTGATTCTGAACATTGCCCTTAAACCTCTCCATATAACATGATGCGTTTACATACAATGTTCTGCTGGCTGCACCATGTCAGTCACAAGCCATTTGGAAGACAATGGCAGATCCACATGACCCCACCACAGATGTTTTAGCACACACTTAATCACCTCTGCTCTAGGCCCACTATTCTGCAGGCTCCAAATTACTGGCATCTCTGTTCTACACCATATTCATGAAAGCCTGTTAATCAAGGCACTGTCTGGTACACTCATGATCAGCAACAGGACATCCAAAGGTTCTTCAGTGCCACCTGGTCATTGGAATTTTAAATATTTCATGGTATTTATCTAGCCAATTTTCAAGGATGAAGTTGGAGGCACTGTTTATTTCAATTCATTCAGGAATCATTCAATGTTGAGGAAGATCATTTCAATGAAAGCTCTGGAGAACTCTCACAGGCAAGGCTTCCCAAAGAGTGGCCAAAAGGTCACATGAAGCCACGCCCATTGAGGTCTAAAATTGAGGTCCATGTGTTTTTTGACTATCAAATATGGCTGCCAAGTCTTTCAGAATTAAATCATGTGATATCCTGTCTGAGATTCCCAGTGCTCTGTGGAAAGCCACCGTGGGCATAGATCTCAGTTTCCAAGGGCGACTCTCATGCGCGGCCTCTTAAAATCCCCACACAATTTATGGCAATTCTTCTTTGATATGTGTTCCAGAACTCAGGCTCTAAGGGGAATGACACCAGAGTTCAAGCCCAGGTGGATCCAGTCATCTCTTCCAACTGCCACAAGAATGACCACAATTAAAACCAAAAGACACCCACATGGCCCTCATCTTCTTAAATATAGACATTCATCTTAACCTCTGGCTGGAGGTTACCATGCAGGATGCATCCCAAGAGAGTGTCCAAAATAATGTCGCTTGCCCCTCATTTGCCTAAAGTGAGGGTGACATGGACACCCTTCCTGTGAACCAGGAGTGATCAAATAGGCCTACCATTAATACTGCTCTCCTTCTCCAATTTGAGGCCTACTGACTCTCAGGTATAGATTCTTTATGTGATATGGAATCTTGAGAAAACACAAGCACCTCTGCAGGGATTTGAAGAACTCATTTGACCTAAAGGACTCCTATTCACACTTGATGGAGGTAAAGAACCTAACAGAGGAAGGCAAGAGACTCATCCACAATGAGTGATTTTTTGCCATTTTGGTTTTGATTGCACAAATGGAATCTATCTTTAGATCTACCATGTGCTGAGAATCTAAGCCACAACCTCACACAGGCCCAAAAGGCTGATTCGGACAAGTCCCTTTTCAAAGCAATTAAGCAAAGAGCCACATGTTATGCCCATTTATTTCCATTTGAAAACAGTTTTCTTCAGGCTTCACAAAGGGGTGGCCTGAGGCAAAGACCTTCTTGACATTCAGGGCAACATAACCATAAGTATGCAAATGAACCAAAGCAGGGTTTCTCCACTGAGAGTTTACTGGTCACACAGATATTTGAGTTTTCTAAGATGTTCCCATTCCCTACAGCTATCAAGCACATGGCCATGTCACAGAGCTTGGAGGTGGTACACATCTTGGACTCAAAACCATGGGCCTATTCTTGAGGTTTGCCGGAATTCAGGAAGAAAACAGGAACTTAGAAAGTTAGTAGGTGTTTCTTATGCATAAGACGAACCACAGTCAATTCCTAAATCGGGCAGGAAGAATGCTGGGAAGCATTCTACTAGACAGGACACATCCTTGATGCATTCTCTTTTCTAATGTCTACAACCACGGACAGAGTGGGAAACACAGACATAGAAGCACTCGCCTTGTCTAACGACTTACTAGAAACAGTCCACTCCAATCCAAACAAACTGCCTTTCCTACCTATTCTCAGAACATGAGACAAAACCACAAACTCACACCCACACCGACAAAGGCACCTCCTTAACTCAAGTAGGTCTGTGAATATCCAGAGTGTCCTCTGACTGGTGGACCATACTATGTTCCCCTGAAATGGCCTGACCTGTGTCAGATCTGGTCTCCTTGGCTAACTCTGTGAAGGTGTCAGGAGCCAGAGGTGAGCCACTACCTGCTTTCTCAGAAACGGCTCCTCTTTAAAGCTTTCCTGGCATTTGGCCATCCTCACATCAGTAGTTACCAAGAAAGACTGACTCTGTCTTTGGTAAATCCAAACAAGTGTGACCACTGGGACTGAGACTGGGACTGGCTATGGGTGACTGGCTTCATGAATCCCAAGTTCAGAGATTTTAATCACCAAGGAAGTGAGGTGAGGTCACTTCCTTCAGGAACTGAATGAGGTTACTACCTTGGCAACCACTTTGTCCTACCAGTGGCTTCCAAGTGTCACATGAGAAGGAGGCTGCCCCTACTTCCTGTTACACTTTCACAAGATAGAACGGTATATCAATCATAGGCGCCCTGGGACAGCTACCCACACAGGCTGGGTTTGGTCCATTTTCTCTACATTAAGAAGAGAGAGGCTGATTCAGTCAGAACCCTTCATCCTGACCAGGTTGTTTGCCATTGAAGATGACTTTTGCTCTCTCAGGTCTTTTATAGCTGCCTTCATGTTCTTCAGAGATCATTTATGCATGTACCTTTGAGGTTTTCATCAGGTGAAAGATCTCATACAACTCTATCCCTGCTCTTCTGTAAAGTTAGATTGATGGAACAGTGAATGGTTAAGGTTAACAACATGTTTGATTTGGGTTAGAAATCATTCTGCTGGATGAATGATGGTATTTGGAACCTAAAATATTTAAAAGAATATAGAGGTGAAATATAATTATGAAAACAGAAATCTATTTTAGATTCGAAGCCCAGAATGGCATTGGGACCTTGACTGGGATAATTAGCATTGAATTATGTTATGCACAGATGTCTAAGATGAATCTATAATCAATGGCATAGGATCTTCTACCTTGGATGATTGAATGTACAAGAGAACATCGAGTCAAACAGGGACAGTCGGTAGGATTAGGAAGATAGTCGGTAGGTATAGGAAGAAGAGTGAGTATAGTATTTGAAACAAAAGTTCTTTAGCAATAGGGTTTTGGTTAGAGAGTGAATATTTGTCAGCACATGTGAAGAGTCAATCACAATGATGAACTTGGGAAATATGTAGGAAAGCAGATATCAATAGAGACATTACAAAATCAGGCAAACTATAAAGTGATAGGATTAGACTTTTTCAAAGGGTTCAGGTTGAATATATAATCTTAGGAAGAAACACATATGTAGTCACGAATAGGATTGACATTTGAGAGAATTAGGCAATGTGGACATGGATGTTTTTAGTAATCCATGCTCACTTTCCATTTAGGCTTTGGTACAATAATAAGTGTGACCTTTGCATTTGGTGTCCAGAATATTACTGTAATAAAATGTATATGTAGATCAGGTGGCATGCGTATTTCTTCCACCATTTCTGGGAGCAATATTGTGAAGACGAATAAATTAGTATTGGGGGTACAAAGAGGCGTATGCTGTGTCTATGAATATAGAGATTATGCATACATAGATCATACTGGGAAAAAATATAACTGGTTCCAATTAAATAATGGATTGAATTGATATCTGAAAATATATAGGAAATCTTATATTGATATACAATCATTCATTCCAAAGAGTTATACATCTAATGGTAATCTTAGAGTTATGGTTTATAATGAAGGGTGTGTGAGTTTTGTTTCAAAAGTGATTACGGAAATAGAAAATAATGTGTTTGGAAAGAAGTCTCATGAGAAGACCAGTCAAGAAACATGGAGGAATACATGTGTTCTGAAGCAGAAAATGATTGAAAGTGAACCAAATGCCTATAAACTTCCTAACTTGTGGAATAAATATATATCCTATTATGTGCATAAACTGAAGAAATAGTAATGTAACAGTGTTGAATAAAAATGAACTTCAAAATACACATCATGTTCCATAAGGAATCTACTTGCATTGATGTAAACCTAGGTCAGTTAGTGTAGAATGGAAAATTGCAAAATAAATCCAATCTGGAATGGGAAATTCTCAGGAGTTCACAACCTTGGATATGGTGGAGGAGTTTCTCAAAGTAAGGGACATTGTAAACACAACACAAACATGGAGCTCTGCTGGCCTAAAGACTTCTTGAGAAACTGGCTAAGAGGTTGGGCACTTAAATTTATATTGTTGTCTGGAGCTATAGCTTCTTTTGTAGTGAGACCATCAAAGCTGGGTGTGCATCTATGTGACCTGGAGGACATGGTATCTTATTTTATAATGAACATATGGCAGCAGTACTGAATTCCCTCTTTGTAGGTAAACTGTGGCCACTGGGGGCTAAGTGTCTCCCCATGTGGACTGTGAAGCCATTTGTTCATTCTCCATTTTCGTGGTGTTTCTTGCTGCTGCACTGGGAGTTTGGTATTTGCTTAACTAAATACAAGGAGTTCAACGGGGACAAGTGCTGGTGGCTACCCCTACTTCATGTGACACTTTCACAAGTTGGAATGGTATATCAACCATAGGCACCCGGGAACAGCTCTCCACACAGGCCATGTTTGGTCCTTCATATCTGCCTACATCTTCTCCAGGGGTCATATCTGCATGGACATTTGAGGTTCTCAGCAGGTGGAAGATCCCCTATATTCCTGTATTGTAAGACCAACTCTGTCCCGCTCTTCTGTAAAGTTAGATTGAGGGAACAGTGTATGGTTAGCATTAATAACTTGATCAATTTGAGTTAGGAATTATTCTGAGGGATGAATAATGATATTGGGAATCTGCTATATTTATAAGAACATAGAGGTGAAATATATGTATGAAAACAGAAATCTAGGTAAGATTTGAAGCCCAGAAGGGAATTGGGCCCTTGATTGGGATACTTAGCATTGAATTACCTTCAGCAGAGATTTCTTGGATAAATCAATATACAATGGCATAAGACTTTGTACCTTGGATGATTGAATTTAGAAGGGAACATCAAAACTCCAAAAGGGATAGTCGGTAAGATTAGAAAGACAGTCGGTAGTTTTCGGAAGAAGTGTGAGTATAGAATTTGGAAAAAAAAAATTCTTTAGCAACAGGGTTTCGATTAGAGAGTGAATGCCAATGTCAGCACATGTGAAGAGTCATTCACAATGATGAACTAGGGAAAAAATGTAGGAAAGCAAATATCAAGGAAGACAATAGGAAATTAGGCAAAGTACAAAGTGATTGTTAGGATTAGACATTTTCAACAGGATTGAGTTTGAATATATAATCTTAGGAAGAAACAAATATGTAGTCACCAAAGAATGACATTTGAGAGCATTAGGCAACCTGGACATGGATGTTTTTAGTAATCCATGTTCACTTTCCATTTAGGCTTTGTAAAATCATAAGTGTGACCTTTGCAGTTTTGTCAAAAATATTACTGTGATAAAATGTATATGTAGATCAGGTGACATGAGTATTTCTTCCACCATTTCCGGGAGCAATATTGAGAAGACATATAAATTAGTATTGGGGGTACAAAGAGGTGTACGCTGTGTCTGTGAATATAGAGATAATGCATGAATAGACCATACTGTGAATAAATAATATAACTGGTTCCACTTTAAATAATTCATTTAATTGATATCTGAAAATATACAGGAAATCTAATATTGATATAAAATCATTCATTCCAACCAGTTATACATCTAATGGTAATATTAGGTTATGGTTTATCATGAAGGGTGTGTCTGATTTTCTTCAAAAGGATTATGGAAATCGAAAATAATGTGTTTGGAAAGAAGTCTCAAAAAATCCAGTCAAGAAACCTGGAGGAATACATGTGTTCTAAAGCAGGAAGGGATTTAAAGTGAACCAAATGCCTCTAAATTTGTGAACTTGTGGATGAAATATATATGCTATGATGGGCTAAACGTGAAGAAATAGTAATGTAGCAGTGTTGAATAGAAATGAAGTTCAAAATAGACATCATGTCCCATAGGAATCTACTTGCATTGATGTTAAACTGGGTCAGTTAATGTAGAAATGTTAGAATTTGTATGAACCATTAACTGAAGTCAGATTTCAGTAATGGGAAACAAATATGTATTCAAGGTGGATGAATATTTCTGAGAATAATCTTCTGAAAAGTTGATTATAAATCCACATACATGAACATGAATGAATTTAGGGAGTTTATATAATACACATATATTTCATATTTTAGAAAACTTGGAGAGTCACACACACACACACACACACAGACACATGCACAGACATTAAAAGTAGCAATATATATGCCAATCGCATTTCATCATGAAATATATATAATCCACATATCGAAAAATATTCATTTTGCTTAACATGGATTCATGTATAATGTTGTTCTACTAGGAAGCTGACATAGGTTGAATTTTCAGTTTCAACAGCGTTTAGGAGGAATGATCTCTACTCACAATTTTTATCTTCCAAGTCAGTAGCCTCAAAAGAAATTATGTGTGATACCAGGTAGGATTCTATATGTGCGTATAAAAACACATGTGCTGAATAGGCTACAGAGAAAAGGAAACAGGAAGTCACATATTCGTTACCTTTAAAAACACATGTAGAACTATTTCAATTAAAAATTGACAATTTTTATAATACCTACCCTTTATCATGCAAAAGGCAAGACCTAGTATACACCATGCCTCCTCTGAACTGCTTGTATTTCTATTCTCTTTGGGTTATTTTTCTTCACCATATTAGGATTAATCGTCAAAGTCTAGTAGGGTATGGGATAGTGTCAGAGATTCAGTATTTTGGATGGAAAATAGGAAAATGAATCCAATGTGTAAGCAAACATATGCTACACAAAAATCTTCCAACTCTCATCAAGAACAATGCCTTGTCATTACCTTCGACCCTAGTAAAACACAATTAGAGGAGAAGAGTTAGAAAATCTGTGAATTCATATGTGGAATAAAATATACTCAGTAGTTCAAAAAATTGGAGGTGGTAAAGGAGTTTCCAAAAGTAAGGGAAAGTTTAAACAGTCCACACACATGGAGCTCTGCTGGCCTAAAGACTTCTAGAGAAAGTCCCTCTGAGGTTGGGCACTTGAAATATATTTTGTTGTATGGAGCTTTAGCTTCCTTTGTAGTGAGACCATCAAAGATGGGTCTGCATCTATGTGACCTGGAGGACATGGTTTCTTATTTTCCAATGAACATGAGACCGTAGTGCTGAATTCTCTCTTCCTAAGTAAACTGTGGACACTGGAACCTAAGTGTCTCCCCGTGTGAACTGTGAAGCCATTTGGTCATCCTCCACTTTTCGTGGTGTTTCTTGCTGCTGCACTGGGAGTTTGGTATTTGCATCACGAAATACAAGGAGTTCAACTGGGACACAGTGCTGGAGGGAGTTCTGTCACGTGTGTATGGTCAGGTTCTGCAGGAGAATGCACCATCCAATATTCTATCTCTCATTGTTTGCCCCCGTGTCCATAGCAACCTGATTCTGAACATTTACCTGAAACCAAACCATATAACAATTTGCCTTTACATATAAGGGTCTGCTGGCTGCACCTTGTGAGTCACAAGCCATTCTATATAAATGCCACATTTTTAATCCATTCATCTAATGAAGGGAATCTAGGTTGGTTCCACAGTCTTGCAATTGTGAATTGTGCTGCTATGAACATCGATTTATCAGTATCTCTGTAGCATGCTCTTTTTAGTTCTTTAGGGAATAGACCGAGAAGGGGAATAGGTCAAATGGTGGTTCCATTCCCAGCTTTCCAAGAAATCTCCATACTGCTTTCCAAATTGGCTGCACCAATTTGCAGTCCCACCAGCAATGTACAGGTGTGCCCTTTTCCCCACATCCTCGACAGCACATGATGGCGTTTGACTTCATAATGGCTGCCGATCTTACTGCAGTGAGATGGTATCTTAGGGTGGGTTTGTTTTGCTTTTCTCTGACTGCTAGAGATGGTGAGCATTTTTTCATGTACTTATTGATTGATTGTATGTCCTCCTCTGAGAAGTGTCTGTTCAGGTCATTGGCCCATTTGTTGATTGGGTTATTCATTTTCTTATTGTTTAATTTTTTTGAGTTCTTTGTATACTCTGGATATTAGGGCTCTATCTGAAGTGTGAGGAGTAAAGATTTGTTCCAAGGATGTAGGCTCCCTATTTACCTCTCTTATTGTTTCTTTTGCTGAGAAAAATGTATTTAGTTTGAGTAAGTCCCATTTGTTGATTCTAGGGATTAACTCTGGTGCTATGGGTGTCCTATTGAGAAATTTGGAGCCCGACACCACAGTATGTAGATGGTGGCAAAAGTTTTCTTCCACCAGATGCAGTGTCTCTGATTTGATATCAACCTCCTAGATCTATTTTGAGTTAACTCTTGTGCATGGTGAGAGGAGGGGATTCAGTTTCATTTTGTTACATATGGAATTCCAGTTTTCCCAGCACTATTTGTTGAAGATGCTATCCTTCCTCCATTGCATGCTTTTAGTCCCTTTATCAAATATAAGATAGCTGTAGTTTTGTGGATTGGTTTCTGTGTCCTCTATTCTGTATCACTGGTCCACCCGCCTGTTTTGTCACCAGTACCATGCTATTTTTGTTACTATTGATCTGTAGTATAGTTTGAGGTCTGGTATCGGTATACTGCCTGATTCACACTTCCTGCTTAGAGCTGTTTTTGCTATTCTGGGTCTTTTATTTTTCCATATGAATTTCATAATTGTTTTATCTATTTCTACAAGAAATGACCTTGAGATTTTGATTGGCATTGCATTAAACCTATAGAGAACTTTTGGTAATATCGTCATTTTGATGATGTTAGTTATGCTTATCCATGAACAGGGTATATTTTTCCATTTTCTAAGATTTTCTTCTATTTCTCTCTTTAGGGTTCTGTAGTTTTCATTGTATATGTCTTTCACCTCTTTTGTTAGGTTGATTCCTAAGTGTTTTATTTATTTTTTTGATGATATTGTGAATGGACTGATTGTCCTCATTTCCATTTCAGAGGATTTGTCGCTGATATACAAAAATGCCTTTGATTTATGCGTGGTGATTTAATATCCTGCCACTTTGCTGAATTCATTTATTACCTCTAATAGTTTCTTTGTAGACCCTTTTGGGTCTGCTAGGTATAGAATCATGTCTTTTGCAAATAGCGATAATTGGAGTTCTTCTTTTCCTATTTTAATGCCTTTAATTTCTTTAGTCTTTCTAATTGCTCTGGCCAGTGTTTCGATAACTATGTTGAACAGAAGGGGTGAGAGAGGGCATCATTGTCTTGCTCCAGATTTTAGGGGGAATGCCTTCAATTGTTCTCCATTCAGAATGATGCTAGCCTGAGGCTTAGCAAAGATTGCTTTTACAATATTGAGGTATGATTCTGTTATCCCTAGTTTTTCTAGAGTTTTGAACGTAAAGTGATGCTGTACCTTGTCAAATGCTTTTTCTGCATCTCTCGAGATGATCATATGGTTCTTATTTTTAAGTCTATTGATGTGATGAATAACATTTATTGATTTCCATATATTGTACCAGCCTTGCATCCCAGGAATGAATCCTACTTGATTATGGTGCACATTTTTTTTATATATATGTTTTTGTGTCTGATTCGCCAGAATTATTTTGAGGATTTTTGCATTTTTCCTGAAATACCTTGAAAAGTATTGGTTTTTGTTCTTCTTTAAAGGTTTTGTATAATTCTGCTCTATACCCATACGGTCCTGGGCTTTTCTTAGTTGGTAGTATTTTGATGGTTTCTTCTATTTCCTCAATTGATATTGGAATGTTTAAGTTGTCTATATCCTCCTGACTCAATCTGGGCACATCATATGACTTAAGAAATTTATCAATGCCTTCACTATATTCTATTTTATTGGAGTATATTAATTCAAAATAATTTCTGATTTTCTTCTGTATTTCTGAAGTGTCTCTTGTTATATTTCCTTTTTCATTTCATATGCTAGTAATTTGAGTTCTCTTTCTTCTTCTCTTTGTTAGCATGGCTAAGGGTCTGTCGATTATATTTATTTTTTCAAAAAACCAATGTATTGTTTTGTCTATTTTTTTAATTGTTTCTTTTGTTTTGATTTCATTAATTTCTTCTCTGATTTTAATTATTTGTTGCCTTCTACTTCTTTTGCTGTTGTTTGCTCTTGTTTGTCTAAGATTTTGAGATGAAGTATGAGATCATTTATTTGTTGGTTTTTTCTTTTTCTAAGGAATGAACTCAAGCAATGAATTTTCCTCTTGGAACTGCTTTCAATGTGTCCCATAGATTCCGATATATTGTGTCTGTGTTTTCATTTATCTCTAAGAATTTTTTAATTTCTTCCTTGATGTCTTCTATAACCCATTGATCATTCAGAAACCTATTGTTCATTCTCCAAGTGATGAATGATTTTTCCTTCCTTTTTTTATTGTTGATTTTTAATTTCATTCCATTATGATCAGATAAAATGCATGGTATTATCTCTACTCCTTTTTATTGTCTAAGAATTGCCCTGTGACATAATATATGATGTATTTTTGAGAAGGATCCATGTTCTGCTGAGAAAAAAGTGTAACTTCTTGATGATGGGTTGTATATTGTATATATGTCAATTAAGTCTAGGTTATTAATTGTGTTATTGAGTTCTATAGTTTCCTTATTCAACTTTTGTTTGGAAGATCTGTCCAGTGGTGAGAGAGGTGTGTTCATGTCTCCCATGATTACTGTATTGTGGTCTATTAGACTCTTGAAATTGAGAAGAGTTTGTTTGATGAACAAAGCTGCACCATTGTTTGTGGCATATATATTTATGATTGTTATGTCTTGTTGGCGTATGGTTCCCTTGAGTAGTATGTAGTGTCCTTCTTTATCCCTTTTGATTAACTTTGGCTTGAAATCTATTTTATTTGATATGAGTATGGACACTCCTGCTTGTTTCCGAAGTTCATAAGAGTGATACGATTTTTCCAAGTATCACCCTCAGTCTATGTATGTCTTTTCCTATAAAATGCGTCTCCTGTAGGCAGCATTTTGTTGGTTCTTGTTTTGTGGTCCATTCTACTAGCCTGTGTCTCTTAATTGGTGAGTTTAAGCCATTAAGATTTTTGGTTATTATTGAGATATGGGTTGTTCTTCCAGCCATATTTGTTTATTTATGTTACTAAACATAGTTTGTTTTCCTCTTTGATTATTTTCCCCCCTTTAATGTCCTACCTCCCACTGTTGGTTTTCATTGGTATTTTCCATTTCCACTTCCTGTAATGTTTTGCCGAGGATGTTTTGAAGAGATGGTTTTCTAGCTGCAAATTCTTTTCACTTTTGTTTATCGTGGAAGGTTTTAATTTCATCTTCCATCTGAAGCTTAATTTCGCTGGATACATGATAATTGGCTGGAACCCATTTTCTTTCAGTGTTTGAAATATGTTATTAAAGGATCTTCTAGCTTTCAGAGTCTGTGTTGAAAGATCAGCTGTTATCCTGGTTGGTTTACCACTAACTATAATCTGCTTCCTTTCTCTTGTAGCTTTTAAAATTCTCTCCTTATTCTGTATGTAGGGTATCTTCATTACAATGTGTCTAGGTGTGGATCTCTTATGATTTTGCACGTTCGGCATCCTGTAGACTTTTAGGATTTGGGATTTTGTCTCATTCTTCAAGTCTAGGAATTTTTCTCCTATTATTTCATTGAATAGATTTCTCACTCCTTTGGTTTGGACCTCTATACTTTCCTGTATCCCAATGACTCTTATGTTTATTCTCTTTATGTTATCCCATATTTCTTGCAGTTTTGCTCATGGTTTCTTAACAGTCTTGCTGAGCTGTATATGTTCTTTTTGAGTTGAAATACTTTGTCTTCATTGTCTGATGTTCTATCTTCTAAGTATTCTGCTCTGATGGTAGTATTCTCAATTGAGTTTTTAAGATGGTTCATTACTCCCTGCGTTTCTAAGATTTCAGTTCGTTTGTTTTTTATAACCTCTATCTCCCTGTATAGTTGATCTTTGCTACTTGGATTTTTTGATGTAATTCATTGTTGAAGTGATCTTTCATTGACTGATTTTTGCTGTCTAATGTCTTCCTTGAGATTCCAGATCACCTGAAGCATGTATATCCTGAATTCTTTATCTGACATTCCATATGCTGCATCTATTACCTCTTCTAAAGTTGAGTTGACCTGCATTGCTTGTGGTCCTTTCTTTCCTTGTCTTTTCATACAGCTTGCATTTCTTTCTGCTTGGTGAAACTGTTGTGTTTTTGTAATTTTCCCCCTGTATATTTATATTGCTCTTGTATTGTGGAAAATTCTCCATTGCAGGTGCGGTTGGTGGCTGTGCTGCTCCTCCAATTGGGGTGATCTGTACACCATGCTGACCGGCCGCTAGGCCTGTTCTGCTGGTCGGTCGTACGTCTGCCTACCTTGCAGGCATGGGTGTCGGCTCTGCTCTGCCCCTACTCCAATTGGGGTGACGTGACTACCACGCCGGTGGGTCGCTGGGCCTGTTCCAGGCACAGGTGGCAGCTCTGCTCTGCACCTCTGGCTTTATGACAAAATGAGAGAGACTCAGATGTTTGTGACTCACTTTCTTTACCAGGAGACCAACTATTTCTCTCCCCGCTGGTATCGATGAAGTTATCTCCTCCACTGCTTTGTGATCACATCAGATGTCTGCCATGTTGGTATCCCATGTAAATGGCAGCATTTCATTCCCTTTGTCGGGTGACCAAAGCAACGGGGGAGTCCTTACCGGCCCTCACAAGCCCCGTCTCAATCCTGTTGCCACTGTCTATGAAGGCTCAGTTGGCATTTACCTCTACAGTATTCAGCAGGACCCAGACCAAGAAACAGTTTCCGCAGGTTCTTTAGCCCTGGGCCAGAGCAGTTCCGGGACCCGGAATTCAGCCGCTCCGGGCTCGGTGTATGTTCTGATAGGAGAACGATCCAAGAAGCAATTTTCATGGGTTCTTTAGCACTGACCCTGAGTAATTTGTCTGCAAGATGAAGGCGAATGGCAGCCTGAAATTACCTATTCTGTATCTGAATGAGCTGTGATCAGTCGAAAACAGGGATGGTGACATCAGCTCTCCAAGATGGTGACCGCTATCTTCCTCTGTGGTCTCACCGGTGTGGAAAACCGAATTGGACCGCTTCCTTCCCCCATTTCAAACCCAGAATTCAGCACTGAGCACAGTGATTGCCCAGATGGCAGGAGCCCGCATAATCCACAGACTGTATCTTTGTGTTGCTCTCTCGTCGTTTCCCAGCGCGCATTGCAGACACTAGCCGTGGGGCAATTTGCTAAATAAGCAGCGTGACCCTCCGTGAGGACAAATTGCTGGTGTTTGAGTCCCCGTAGCTGGTCCTTGTGCAATGGAAATCCTTCCTGTAGGTTTTGGAGCACACCAATTTTCCTGGAAATTTCTAATAAGATAGATTTTAGCCGTTCTAACTCGTCCTTCTCCTGCAAAGTGACGCGGTACAGGTGGGTAATGAACTCCCATCGGTGCCATAATATGATCCCCTGAAGTTAGTTTTCAGTACTAGGAAAAAACATGTATTTCAGGTGGAAAAATATTCCTGAGAATAATCTTCTCAAACGTTGATTATAAATCCAAATACATGAATATGAATGAATTTAGTTAGTGTATAATAAGACACATATATTTTATATTTTGAATAATCAGCAGAGTGAATACACACACACACACACACACACACACACACACACACACACACACCTAAATACAGACATTACAAAGTAGCATTATGTATGGCAATCGAAATTCACCATGAAATATATATCATCCACAGATCCAAAAATATTGATTTTACTAAATATGGATTTATGTTGTTCAACTAGGAAGCTCACCCATAGGTTGAATTTTCAGTTCCAACAGCATTTAGAAGAAGTGTTTTCTTCTAACAATTTGTATTTGCAAAGTCAGTTACCTCACAAATATGTACGTGTGATACCATGTAGTATTCTATATGTGCATATAAAAATGCATGTGCTGAATCAACTACAGAGAAAGGGAGACAGGAATTCACATATTTGTTAACTTTAAAAACACATAGAGAACTATTTTAACTACAAATTGACAAGATTTATAACACCAACCCTTTATCATGCAAAAGGAAAGTACAACTATACACCATGCCTCCTCTGAACTGGTTGTATTTCTATTCTGTGTGGGTTATTTTACTCCATCATATTAGGATTAGTAGTCAGAGTCTAGTAGGTTTTGGGTTAGTGTCAGGGATTCAGTATTTCGAATTGAAAATAGGAAAATAAATTCAATATTTATGCAAATATGTGATACAAAAAAATGTTCCCACTCTCATCCAGAACAATGCCTTGACATCATCTTCGCTTAAAGTAAGACACAATTAGAGAACATGATTTACAAAAATCTGTGAATACATATCTGGAATGGAATATGCTCAGGAGTTCATATACTTGGAGGTGGTATAGGAGTTTCCAAAAGTAAGGGACAGGGTAAACACTCCACAAACATGGAGCTCTGCTGGCCTAAAGACTTTTGAGAAACTGCCTCTGAGTTTGGGCACTTGAAATATATGTTGCTGTCAGGAGGTTTAGCTTCCGTTCTAGTTAGACCATCATAACTGGGTCTGCATCTATGTGACCTGGAGGACATTGTTTCTTATTTCCCAATGTACATGAGGCAGCAGTGCTGAATTTTTTCTTTGTAGGTAAACTGTAGCCACTGCACGCTAAGTGTCTCCTCGTCTTTACTGTAAAGCCATTTTTTCATCCTCCATTTTTTGTGGTGTTTCTTGCTGCTGCACTGGGAGTTTGGTATCTGTTTCTTGAAATACAAGGAGTTCCACTGGGACAAAGTGCTGGAGGGAATTCTGTCACATGTGGTGGGTCAGGGTCTGCAGGAGAATGCACCAAGCAAGCTTCTTTCCCACAGAGCTTGCCCCATTGACCATAGCAACCTGATTCTGAATATTGTCCTGAAACCTCTCCATATAACAAGATGCTTTTACATACAAGGGTCTGCTGGATGCAAAATGTCAGTCACAAGCCATTTGGAAGCCAATGGCAGATAAACATGGCCTCACCACAGATGTTATTTTAGACACCTCCCCACCACTGCTCTAGGCCAACTACTCAGCAGGCTCCAAATTACTGGAATCTCTGTTCTACAGCATTTTCGTGAAACCAAGTCAATCAAGGCACTGTCTGGTATACTCATAATCAGCAACAGGAATCCAAAGTTTCTCCAGTGCCATTTGGTCAAGGGAATTTCAAAAATTTGGTGGTATTTATCTAGCTATTTTTTAAGGATGAAGTTGGAGGCACTGTGGGTTTCCAATCATTCAGGAACCATTAAATGGCGAGGAAACTCATTTGAATGAAAGAAATGGAGAACTATCACAGGCAAAGCTTCCCAAAGTGTGGCCAAAAGCTCACATGAAGCCAGGCTCATTGAGGTCTACAATGTGAGCTCCATGTGTGTTATGACTCTCAACTATGGCTGCCAAGTCTTTAACAATAAAATCGTGTGATATCCTGGCTGAGATTACTTATGCTCTGTGGAAAGCCACCCTGGGCCTAGATCTCAGTTTCCAAGGGCGAATCTCGTGTGTGGCCTCCTAAAATCTCAACACAATTCATGGCAATACTTCTCTGAGGACAGTTCCACAACTCAGTCTCTAAGGGGAATCACACCAGAGTTCAAGCCCAGGTGGAACCAGACATTTCTTCCAACCGCCACACAAATGACCACAATTAAAAACAAAAGACTCCCACATGGCACTCATCTTCTTCCATATAGACACTAATAATAACCTCTGGCTTGAGGTTTTCATGAGGGGCACAGACCAACACAGTGTTCAAAATAAGCACCCTCGCACCTCATTTGTCACAAGTCAGGGTTGCCTGGACACCCTTCCTTTGAACACGGAATGATCATAGAGCCCTGCCTTTAATACTGCTCCACAATTCCAATTTGAGGCTTACTGACTGTGGGATTTAGATTCTTTATGTGAACTGGAGTCATGAGTAATCACAAGCACCAGTGGGCTAGACTCTGCAAGGCTTTGAAGTACTCATTTGATGCAAAGGATCCCTATTCTCACTTGATGGAGATCAGGAACCTTACAGAGGAAGGCGAGAGACGTAGTCCACAATAAATGCTTTTTGGACATTTTGGATTTGGGTGCACACATGGGATCTTTCTTTAGGTCCATTAGGTGCTGAGTATCTAAGCCACAGCCTCACACAGGGCCAAGTGGCCAATTCAGACACATCCCTTTCCAAACAATTAAGCAAAGAGCCCCAGGTGATGCCCATTCATTTCCATTTGAAAACTGTTTTCTTCAGGCTTCACAAAGGCGTGGCCTAATCAAAGACCTTCCTGTTATTCAGTGCAACAGAGGAATAGGTATGCAAAAGGCCCAAAGCAGGGTTTCTCCACAGAGACTTTACTGGTCACATTGATATCTGAGTTTTCTGAGATGCTCCAATTCCCTTCAGCTATCCTGTACATGGCCATGTCCCAGAGCTTGGAGGTGGTACATATCTTGGACACATAACCATGAGCCTATTATGGTTTGTGGCCAGAATTCAGGCAGAAAACAGGAACTTAGGAAGACAGTAGGTGTTGCCCATCCAGAAGGCAAGCCAAGTCCATCTATAAATTGGGAAGGATGAATGCTGGGAAGCTTTCTACTAGACAGAACACATCCATTGATGCATGCTCTTTCTAATGTCTTCATCCACGAACACAGTGGGATACCCAGACATAGAAACACACTCCTTGTCAAACGACTTTCTAGAAACCATCCACTCCAAAATGAACATACTGCCTTTCCTACCTATTCTCAGAAAATGAGACAAGACCACAAACTCACACCCAACCCACAAAGGCACCTCCTTCCCCCAAGTAGGTCTGTGACTATCCGGAGTGTCCTCTTACTGGTGGGCCATACTATGTTCCCAGAAATGGCCTGTCCTGTCTCAGATCTGGTCTCCTTGGCCAACTCTGTGAGGTTATTAGGAGCCAGCGGTGAGCCATTACATGGAGATGACTTTTTCTCTCTCAGGTCCTTCATAGCTGCATACATCTTCTCCAGGGATCATTTCTGTATGGACCTTTGAGGATCTTAGCATGTGGAAGATCTGCTACATTCCTATATTGAAAGACCAACTCTGTCTCTAATCTTCTGTAAAGTTAGATTGAGGGAACAGTGTATGGTTAGGATTAATAACATGTTCGATATGAATTAGGAATCATTCTGCAGGAATGATTGGGAAGCTGCAATATTTACAAGAAAATATAGGTGAAATATTAGTATGAAAACAGAAATGTAGGTAAGATTTGAAGCCCAGAAGGGCATTGGGCCCTTGATTGGGATACTTAGATTTGAATTATTTTCTGCAGAGATGTCTCAGATAAATTCAGTACAATGGCATAGGACCTTGTACGTTGGATGATGGAATGTTGAAGAGAACTTCTAGTCAAAAAGGGATAGTTGAAATTATTAGAAAGATATTCAGTTTCAGAAAGAAGAGTGAGTATAGGTTTTGGACAAAAGTTCTCCAGCAATAGGGTTTCGGATAGAGAGTGAATTTAAATGTGAGCACATGTGAAGAGTCAGTCACAATGATTAACTGGGGAAAATATGTCGGTAAGCAGATATCAATAGAGACATTAAGAAATCAGGAAAAGTATAAAGTGAGTGATAGGATTAGATATTTTCAACAGGGTTGAGTTTGAATATATAATCTAAGGAAGAAAAAAATATGTTGTCACAAATAGGATTGACATTTGAGAACATTAGGCAACATGTACATGGATGTTTTTAGTAATCCATGCTCACTTTTCAATTTAGGCTTTGGTACAATCATATGTTTGACCTTTGCATTTTGGGTCCAGAATATTACTGTGATAAAATGTATATGTAGATTGGGTTACATAAGTATTTCTTATACCATTTCTGAGAGCAATATTTTGAAGATGTATAAATTATTATTGGCGGTACAAAGATTTGTACTCTGTGTCTATGAATATAGAATTAATGCATGAATTGACAATACTGTGAATAAATAATATAACTGTTTCCACTTTAAATAATGGATTGAATTGATATGTGAAAATATACACAAAAACTTATATTGATATACAATCATTCATTCCAACCAGTTACACATCTAATTGTATAATTGCGTTATGTTTTATTATAAAGATTGTGTGAGATTTGCTTCAAAAGTGATTATAGAAATCGAAAATAATGTGTTTGGAAAGAAGTCTCATTAAAAGACCAGTCAAGAAACCTGGAGGAATACATGTGTTCTGAAGCAGTAAGTGATTGAAAGAGAAACAAATGCCTATAAATTTGTGAATTTGTGGATGAAATATATATCCTATGATGTGCATGAACTGAAGAAATATTAACGAACCAATGTTGAATAAAAATGAACATCAAAATACACACCATGTCCCATAGGAATCTAATTGCATTGATGTTAAACTTGGTCAATTACTGTAGAAATATTAGTATTTGTATGCACATTCACTGAAGTTAGTTTTAAGTACTAGAAAACAAATATGTAGTTCAGGTAAATGAATACTTCTGAGAATAATCTTGTGAAATTTTTATTATAAATCCACATACATGAACATGAATGAATTTTGGTAGTGTATATAAGACACATATATTTCATATTTTGAAAAATCTTGAGAGTGTGTATATATATATATAAAAACACACACCCAAAACCCACACAGAGATATTAAAAAGTACCAATATATAAGCCAATCAATATTCATCATGAAATATATAACATCCACAGATGCAAAATAATTTATTTTACTGAGCATGGATTTATGTACAATGTTGTTCTCCTAGGAAGCTCACACATAGGTTGAATTTTCAGTTCCAACTGCTTTTAGGAGGAGTGATCTTTTCTCACAATTTGTATCTCCAAGTCAGCCAAGTCACAAAAATGTACGTGTGATACCAGGTAGGATTCTATATGTGCATATAAAAATACATGTGCTGAATAGGCTACAGAGAAAGGGCATATAAAAATACATGTGCTGAATAGGCTACATAGAAAGGGAGACAGGAATTCACGTATTTGTTAACTACAAAAACCCATGGTGAACTATTTTAATTAAAAATTGACTAGATTTATAACACCTACACTTTATCATGCAAAAGGCAAATCCAACTATACACCATGCCTCTTCTGAACTGTTTGTATTTCACTTCTGTTTGCATTATTTCTCTCCACCATATTAGGGTTAGTAGTCAGAGTCTAGTAGGGTATGGGTTAGTGTCAGGGATTCAGTATTTTGAATGTAAAATAGGAAAATGAATCAAATGTGTATGCAAATATGTGCTACACAAAATCTTCCTACTCTCATTCACAACAATACCTTGACACTATCTTTGCCCCCAGTAAGACAAAATAAAAGAAGAAGATTTAGAAAATCTGTGAATACATATCGGGAATGGAACATGGTTACGAGTTCACAATATTGGAGGTGGTAGAGGAGTTTCCAAAAGTAAGGGACATGGTAAATACTGCACAAATATGGAGATCTGCCAGCCTAAAGACTTCTGGAGAACCTGCCTCTGAGGTTGGCCACTTGAAGTATATGTTGTAGTCAGGACCTATGGCTTCCTTTCTAGTGAGACCACCAAAGCTGGGTCTCCATCTATGTGACCTGCAGAACATGGTTTCTTAGTTTCCAAAGAACGTGAGGCAGCAAGGCTAAATTCTCTCTTTGTAAGCAAACTCTTGCCACTGAAGGCTAAGTGTGGCCCCGTGTGGACTGTGAAGCCATTTGGTCATCCTCCACTTTTCATGGTGTCCTTGCTGCTGCACTGGGAGTTTGGTATTGGCTTCAGGAAATACAAGGAATTCAACTGGGTCACAGTGCTGGAGGGAGATCTGTCACGTGTTGTGCGTCAGGGTCTGCAGGAGAATGCACCAACCAGGCTTCTATCCCACATAGCTTGCCCCCTTGACCATAGCAACCTGATTCTGAACATTGCCCTGAAACCTCTCCATTCAACAAGATGCCTTTACATACAAGGGTCTGCTGGCTGCACCATGTCAGTTACAAGCCTTTTGGCAGATCCACATGACCCCACCACAGAAGTTTTACCACAGACCTGCAAAACACTGCTCTAGGCCCACTACTCAGCAGACTTTAACTTATTTGCATCATTGTTCTACACCATTTTCATGAAACCCAGTCAATCAAGGCACTGTCTGGTACACTCATGATGAGCAACAGGAAATCCAAAGTGTATCCAGTGTCACCTGGTGATGGGAATTTCAAATTTTTATGATGTTTATCTAGCCATTTTTCAAGGATGAGGTTAGAGGCACTGTGGGATTTAATTCATTCTGGAAACATTAAAAGGTGAGAAGGCCCATTTCAATGAAAGATCTGGAGAACTCTCACAGGCAAGACTTCCCAAAGAGTGGCCAAAAGATCAAATGAAGCCAGGCCCATTGAGGTCTACAATGTGAGGTCCATGTGTGTTTTTACTCTCAACTATGGCTGTCAAGTCTTTCAGAATAAAATCATGTGATATTCTGGCTCAGATTCCCAGTGCTCTGTGGGAAGCCCCCCGGGCCTAGATCTCAGTTTCCAAAGGCCACTACCATGTGTGGCCTCCAAAAATCCCAACACAATTCATGGCAATACATCTCTGCAGTCATTTCCAGAACTCAGTCTCTAAGAAGACTCACACCAGAGTTCAAGCCAAGGTGGACCCAGTCATCTCTTCCATCAGCCAAACAAATGACCACAATTAAAACCAAAACACTCCCACATGGCTCTCAACTACTTCCACATAGACACTCATCATAACCTCTGGCTGGAAGTTTCCATGAGGGGTGCAGCTGAAGACAGTATCTAAAATATGCTCCCTACCCTCATTTGTCTAATGTCAGGGTGGCTTGACAACCTATCTGTGAACAAGGAGTGATCAATTAGGCCTGCCATTAATACTGCTCTGCTTCTCCAATTTGAGCCTTATGTCTGTGGGGTTTAGATTCTTTATGTGAATTGGAGTTATGAGAAAATCCAAGCACCTATGGGCTTGCCTCTGCAGGGCTTTGAAAAACTTTTTGAACCAAAGATACCTATTCTCACTTGATGGAAGTCAGGAACCTTACAGAGGAAGGCGAGAGACTTCATCCACAAGACTGCTCTTTTTCCATTTTGGTTTTGGATGCACACATGAGATCTTTCCTTAGATTCATCAGGTGGTGAGAATCTAAGTCACAGCCTCACACAGGGCCAAGAGGCTGATTCAGACACATCCCTTTCCACGGCAATTAAGCAAAGAGCCACAGGTGATGCTCATTATTTTCCATTAGACAACTGTTTTCTTCAGGTTTCACAAAGGGGTGGACTGAGGCAAAGACCTTCCAGACATTCAGGGCAACGGAACAATAGGTAAACAAAAGGCCCAAATCAGTGTTTCTCCACTGACACTTTACTGGTCACACTGATATCTGAGTTTTCTGAGTTCCTCTCCATTCCCTTCAGCTATCCAGTACAAGGCCATGTTATAGAGTTTGGAGGTGGTACATATCTTTTACACAAAACCATGAGCCTATTCTTGAGAGTGGCCAGAATTCAGGAAGAAAACAGGAACTTAGGAAGATAGCAGGTGTTGCCCATTCATAAGGAAAGCCGTAGTCCATTCATAAATTTGGCAGGATGAATGCTGAGAAGCTTTCTACTAGACAGAACAATTCCATTGATGCATTCTCTTTTCTAATGTCTATAAACACAGACACAGTGGAATACACAAACCCACAACCACACCCACAAAGGCAACTCTTTCCTCCAAGTTGGTCTGTGACTATCCAGAGTGTCCTCTGACTGGTGGGCCATACTATGTTCCCCAAAATTGCTTGTCCTGTCTCAAATCTGCTTTCCTTTGCTAACTCTGTGAAGTAGTCAGGAGTCAGTGGTGAGCCAATACCTGCTTTATCAGAAAAGAATTATCTTCAGAGCTTCCCTGGCATTTGGCCATCCTCACATCTGTAGGTAAGTGCCGCAGCCCGGCTGGTTGGGCAAAATAACCGGGGGGGTGACGAACAACTTGGGTAGACTGATGCAGCAGGAGTGGAAGCCAATTATTGTTGAATAAGAGCGGTATTTATACATTTTACACAGCCTATCTAATTAGCATGAAATAGATACAGCAGTCAAACAATAAGGAATCTCCACACTTAATGGCTCGCTTTTGTTACTTCACAAACCACTCCCTCTGGCATTTTGCCAGGCGCCATTCAGACTTTTTTTACAGACTCTAACATTTCTCTGGCAAAATAACAGGTGCCAATCTGACTTGTTTACAGACCTTAACAGGTAAGAAGAAAGACTGACTCTGTCTTTGGTAAATTCAAACAAGTGAGACCACTGGGACTGGGATTGGTAATGGCTCTGGGTGCCTGGCTTCCTGGATCCCAAGTTCAGAGACTTTCATCATCAAGGAAGTGAGGTGTGGTCACTTCTTTCAGGAACTGAATGAGGTAACTGCCTTGGCAACCACTTTGTCCTAACAGTTGCTTCCAAGGGTCCCATGAGATGGAGGCTGCCCCTACTTCCTGTGACACTTTCATATGTTAGAATGGTATATCAACCATACGCACCTGGGAAGAGCTTTCCACACAGGCCTGGTTTGGTCTACTCTACATTAAGAAGAGTGAGGCTGATTCAGACACATTCCTTCATCCTACCAGGTTCTTTGCCATGGAGATGTCTTTTGCTCTCTCAGGTCCTTCATAGCTGCCTACATCTTCTCCAGAGATCATTTCTGCATGTACCTTTGATGTTCTCAGCAGGTGGAAGATCCCATACATTCCTGTATTGTAAGACCAACACTGTCGCTGCTCCTCAGTAAAGTTAGATTGAGGGAACAGTGTATGATTAGTGTTATTAACATGTTCGATATGGGTTAGGAACCATTCTGCTGGATGAATAATGGTATTGGGAACCTGTGATATTTATAAGAATATAGAGGTAAAATATATGTACGAAAACAGAAATCTAAGTAAGATTTGAAGCCCAGAACTTCATTTGTCCCTTGATTGGGATACTTAGCGTTGAATTACATTCTGCACAGATGTTTCAGATAAATCGATATACAATGGCATAGGACCTTTCACCTTGGATGATTGAATGTAGAAGAGAACATCCAGTCAAAAAGTGATAGTTGGTAGGATTAGGAAGATAGTCGGTAGGTTTAGGAAGAAGAATGAGTGTAGGATTTGGAACAAAAGTTCTTTAGAACTAGGGTATCGCTAAGAGAGTGAATGTAAATATCAGCACATGTGATGAGGAAGTCACAATGATTAACTGGGGAAAATATGTAGGAAAGCAGATATCAATAGAGACATTACAAAATCAGGCAAAGTATAAAGTGAGTGACAGGATTAGACATTTTCAACATGTTTGAGTTTGAATATATAATCTTTGGAAGAAACAAATATGTAGTCACCAATAGGATTTTCATTTGAGAGCATTAGGCAACCTGGACATGGATGTTTTTAGTAATCCATGTTCACTTTCCATTTAGGTTTTGTACAATCATAAGTGTGACCTTTGCTTTTTGTGTCCAGAATATTACTGTGATAAAATGTATATGGAGATCAGGTGACATGGGTATTTCTTCCACCATTTCTGGGAGCTATATATTGAGGACGTATAAATTAGTATTGGGGGTACAAAGAGGTGTACCTGTGTCTATGAATATAGAGATAATTCGTGAATAGACTGTACTGTGAATAAATAATATAACTGGTTCCACTTTAAATAATGGATTGAATTGATATCTGAAACTAAGTAAGAAATCTTATATCGATATACAACCATTCATTCCAACCAGTTATACATCTAATGGTAATATTAGTGTTATGGTTTATTGTGACGGGTTTGTGCGTTTTGCTTCAAATGTGATAATGGAAATCGAAAATAATGATTTTGGGAAGAAGTCTCATGAAAAGAGCAGTTATGAAACATGGAGGAATACATGTGTTCTCAAGCAGGAAGTGATTGAAAGTGAAACAAATGCCTATAAATTTGAGAAATTTTGATGAAACATATATGCTATGATGTGCATAAACTGAAGATAGTAATGTACCAGTGTTGAATAAAAATGAACGTCAAAATACACATCATGTCTCATAGAGTCTACTTGCATTGATGTTCAACTGGGTCAGTTACTGTAGAAATATTAGGATTTGGGGGGGAATTAATAATACAATTTATTTTAGCACTAGCATGCCACAGAATGTAGAGGAAAGATCAATGGATTTTTAGTTATAGCACTAATAATCTAACATTTAGTGACTATTTTGGATAGTCTAGAAATTACATAAGGCTATGTAACATATTTTTTTTTTATTTAACATTCATCAAAGCTTGGAATTTTCGTAATATTTCTTCTTTTTTCTTTTTTTATTTTTTCAGTTGTTGATTGACCTTCATTTTGTTTATTTGTATATGGTGCTGAGAATAGAACCATGTGCCTCACACATGCTAGATAAGCATGTTACCTCTGAGCCACAAACCCAGCCCCTCCACTTCTATCTTAACATCATACACTCATGTCCCTCTTCTTTACTCACTTTCTTCCTCATTTTCCCCCTTCTCTCCCTTCCTTTTTGGTTTCCCCTCCATATCTATTTTTCTCTCATGTCATTACAAACAGTAGTATGCTATGAAATTTAAATTTAAGACTGTTTTTTATAGTCATTCTTTTTCTTGAGAAAATTTAAAAATTATAATCACCTGATAGATATATTACAATACATTTATTATACATATGTATCTATATTCATGCATATGCATTACATATATTATATATATATATATATATATATATATATATATATATATATATATATATATATATATTTAAAAGTACTTTGATTTTCCTGTTAGAAATAAAATAGACCAAGTCTTTCTTAATTCTCAATTCTTCCATAATTAACATCTTACAGTGAAAATCAAATGAACATATTTAAGTAAACAGGTATCATTCTTATTTATCAATACTGATAATTTAAAGTTTTATATCACATTAAGCTGTAATGTGGCATATTAACTCTTATGAATTAGAGAAATTTTATTTGAACAACCTATTATTTAAGGACCATATGCACTGACATTTTAAATGGCTTTCTTGTGATTTCAATTTCTATCAATTGTGTATTAATTGCCAAATACTTATTTTAGTACTTTTCATGTTCAAAATTGATATAAAGTCAATTGTTTAATTCTTCTTGTAAGTAGTTACTTATTACAGTAGGGACATTATTAATAATACTACATCTTTATAAGAAAAATGGTACAAATTTATTTTCATGCAAAATTAAGAATAATTGCATGCTCTAGATGTTTGATTGTTGATACATATAACAAAGAGCTTTTGATGAGTCTCTTCCCCAGTAAAACATGAAATGCAAAGATATAGTTAGGTTTGTATGTCCAAATAAAGATAAGAAAAAATACACATTATCAGCTAGAAACTATTAAATAAAAGATGAAAAGAACAATCCAACACATTGTACGAACTTGTCAGATGAGGTAGTATTCTGGAAGAATAGCCTAAGACTAGACCTTGTCCATGACAAAATATTCACGAAAAAAATGAAATATGAAAAGTGTAGAAAATGCTATGAATTTTTCATGAAGTTAGGTGAATTATCCTTTAATCTCAATTTATGTGCATTTTCTGGTAAAATAAATTTGTGATATTCACAAAACAAAGTTTCTGTATAGCAAAATGAATACATCTGAACCCATTTTTAGCTGATTTCTTCCCACTAAATTTTAAACCTTTATTTATTTATTTATTTTTATTGGTTGTTCAAAACATTACAAAGCTCAAGATATATCATCTTTCATACATTTGACTCAATTGGGTTATGAACTCCCATTTTTTCCCCAAATACGAATTGTAGAATCACATCGGTTACACATTCACATTTTTACATAATGGCATATTAGTGACTGTTGTATTCTGCTACCTTTCCTATCCCCTACTATCCACCCTCTCCTCCCCTCCCATGTTCCCTCTCTACCTCATCTGCTATTGTTCAATTCTCTCCATTGTTTCCCCCTCACTTCCCCTCACAACATGTTATATGCAATTTTGTGTAACATTGAGAGTTTCCTACAATTTTCATAAGCTTTCCCTTCTCTCTCCCTTTCTCTCCCCCCATTCGTCTTTGTTTAATGTTAATCTTTTCCTCATGCTCTTCCTCCCTGTTCTGTTCTTATTTGCTCTCTTTATAACAGAGAAGACATTTGGCATTTGTTTTTTAAGGATTGGTTAGCTTCGCTTAGCATAATATGCTCTAATGCCATCCATTTCCCTGCAAATTCTATGATTTTGTCATTTTTTGTGCTGTGTAATACTCCATTGTGTATAGATGCAACATTTTTTTATCTATTAATCTATTGAAGGGCATCTAAGTTGGTTCCACAGTCTAGCTATTGTGAATTGTGCTGCTATGATCATTGATGTGGCAGTATCCCTATAGTACGCTATTTTAAGATCCTGAGAGAACATTCCAAGAAGGGTGATAGCTGGGTCAAATGGTGGATCCATTTCCAGCTTTTCCAGGAATATCCATACTTCTTTCAAAATTGGCCTCACCAATTTGCAGTCCCACCAGCAGTGTACAAGTGTATCCTTTTCCCCAAATCCTCGCCAACACTTATTGTTGTTTAACTTCATAATGGCTGCTGATCTTACTGGAGTCAGATGGTATCTTAGGGTGGTTTTGATTTGCATTTCTCAAACTGCTAGAGATGGTGAGCATTTTTTCATGTACTTGTTGATTGATTGTATGTCCTCCTCTGTGAAGTGTCTGTTTAGGTCCTTGGCCCATTTGTTGATTGGGTTATTTGTTATCTTATTGTTTAATATTTTGAGTTCTTTGTATATTTTGGATATTAGGGCTCTATATGAAGTGTGAGGGGTAAAAATTTGTTCCCAGGATGTAGGCTCTCTATTTACCTCTCTTATTGTTTCTCTTCTTGAGAAAAAACTTTTTAGTTTAAGTAAGTCCCATTTGTTTATTCTTGTTATTAACTCTTGGGCTATTGATGTCTTATTAAAGAATTTGGAGCCCGACCCCACAGTATATAGATCATAGCCAACTTTTTCTTCTATGAGACGCAGTGTCTCTGATTTGATATCTAGCTCCTTGATCTATTTTGAGTTAACTTTTGTGCATGGTGAGAGAACGGGATTCAGTTTCATTTTGTTGCACATGGATTTCTAATTTTCCCTGCACCATTTGTTGAAGATGCTATCCTTCATCCATTGCATGTTTATAGCCACTTTATCAAATATAAGAAAGTTGTAATTTTGTGGATTGGTTTCTCTGTCCTCCATTCTATACCATTGGTCCACCTGCCTGTTTTGGTACCAGTACCACACTGTTTTTGTTACTCTTGCTTTGTAGTAAAGTTTGAACTCTAGTATCGCTATACCTCCCGATTCACACTTCCTGCTTAGAATTCCTTTTGCTATTCTGTGTCTTTTGTTTTTCCATATGAATTTCATGATTGCTTTATCATTTCTACAAGAAATGCCGTTGGGATTTTGATTGGCATTGCTTTAAACCTGTAGAGAACTTTGGGTAATTTCGCCATTTTGATGAATTTAGTTCTGCCTATCCATGAACAGGGTACATTTTTCCATCTTCTAAGATCTTTTTCTATCTCTCTCTTTAGGGTTCTGTGGTTTTCACCTCTTTTGTTAGGTTGATTTCCAAGTATCTTATTTTCTTTGAGGATATTTTGAATGGAGTGGTTTTCCTCATTTCCATTTCAGAAGTTTTGTTGCTGATATACAGAAATGCCTTTGATTTATGCATGTTGGTTTTATATCCTTCATTTATTAACTCTAGCAGTTTCTTTGTAGACCCTTTTGGGTCTGTTAAATATATTACCATGTCATCCACAAATAGCGATAATTCAAGTTCTTCTTTTCCTATTTTAATGCCTTTAATTTCTTTTGTCTGTCTAATTGCTCTGGCTAGTATTTCAAGAACTAAATTGAATAGAAGTGGTGATAGAGGGCATCCCTGTCTTGTTCCAGATTTCAGAGGGAATGCCTTCAGTTTTCTCCATTTAGGATGATCCTAGCCTGAGGTTTAGCATATATAGCTTTTACAATGTTGAGGTAAGTTCCTGTTATCCCTAGTTTTTCTAGTGTTTCGAACATAAAGGGATGCTGAACTTTGTTGAATGTTTTACTACATCTATTGAGATGATCATATGGTTCTTGTCCTTAAGTCTATTGATGTGGTGAATAGCATTTATTGATTTCCGTATATTGAACCAGCCTTGCATTCCAGGGATGAATCCTACTTGATCATGGTGCACAACTATTTTGATATGTTTTTGTATTCAATTCACACGGATTTTATTGAGAATTTTTGCATCCAACTTCATTAGAGGTATTGGTCTGTAGTTTTCTTTTTTGAAGTGTCTTTGTCTGGTTTTGGGATCAGGGTGATTTTGGACTCCGAGAATGAATTTGGAAGAGCTCCTTATTATTCCATTTCTTGATATAGCTTGAATAGTATTGGTATTAATTCTTCTTCGAAGGTTTTGTTGAACTCTGCTGTATACCCATCAGGTACAGGGCTTTTTTTGATTGGTAGTATTTTGATGGCTTCTTCCATTTCTTTCTTTGTTTTTGGTCTGTTAAAATTGTGTGTGTCTTCTTGACTGAATATGGGCAGATCGTATGACTTAAGAAATTTATCGATATTATAACTATCTTCTATTTTATTGGAATATAGGATTTCAAAATACTTTCTAATTATCTTCTGTATTTGTGTACTGTCTGTTGTGATATTGCCTTTTTCATTCCGTATGTTAGTAATTTGAGTTCCCTCTCATCTTCTCATCCTTAGCATGGCTAAGGGCCTGTAAATCTTATTTATTTTTTCAAAGAATCAACTTTTAGTTTTATCAATTTTTTCAATGTTTTTTTTTTGTTTGTTTCAGTTTCGTTGATTTCTGCTCCAATTTTAATTATTTCTTGTCTTCTACTACATTTGCTGTTGTTTTGCTCTTCCTTTTCTAGGTTTTTGATGTGTACTGTGAGTTTATTTATTTGTTGTTTTATTCTTTTTTTGAGAAAAGAACTCCAAGAAATGAATTTCCCTCTTAAAACTTCCTTCTTTGTGTCCCATAGATTCCAGTATGTTGTGTCTGTATTGTCATTTGATTCTAAGAATTTTTTTATCTCCTCCTTTATGTCTTCTGTAACCCATTGATCATTCAGTAGAATATTGTTCATTTTACATGTGATGTAGGATTTTTCCTTCCTTCTATTCTCATTGATTTCCAGTTTCATTCCATTATGATCAGATATGGTGCATGGTATTATCTCCACGCCTTTATATTTACTAAGAGTTGCCCAATGGCATAATATATGGTCTAACTTGGAGTAGGATCCATGTGCTGCTGAGAATAAAGTGTATCCACTTGATGATGGTTGATATATTCTATATATGTCGGTTAAATCAAGGTTATTGATTGTGCTGTTGAATTCTATAGTTTCTTTATTCAGTTTTTTATAGAGGATCTGTCTAATGGCGAGAGCGGTGTGTTGAAGTCACCCATAATTTTTGTGTTGTGGTCTATTTGACTCTTGAACTTGAGGCGAGTTTGTTTTATAAGCGTTGCAGCTCAATTGTTTGGTGCATACCAATTGATAATTGTTATGTCTTGTTGGTGGATGGTTCCTTTTAACAATATATAGTGTCCTACTTTATCCCTTTTGATTAACGTAGGTTTGAAGTTGATTTTATTTGATATGAGTATGGCCACTCCTGCTTGCTTCCGAGGGCCATGTGAGTGGTAAGATTTTTCCCAGCCTTTCACTTTCAGCCTGTGTATGTCTTTACCTATCAAAAGAGTCTCCTGAAGGCAGCATTTTGTTGGATTTATTTTTTTGATCCAGGTTACTAGCCTATGTCTCTTGATTGGTGAGTTTAGATTTTTAACATTTAAGGTTACAATTGAAATATGATTTATACTTCCAGTCATGTTTATTTATTTATTTATTTTAATTTGGGTAGTTTTTACTTTTTGGTTATTTTCTTACCCCTTTACTGAGATACCTCCCACTGTTAGTTTTGGGCACTATTTTTCAATTCCTCTTCTTGTAGTATTTTGCTCAAAATGCTTTGCAGTGCTGGTGTTCTGTCTGCGAATTCTTTTAGCTTTTGTTTATCAAGAAAGACTTAATTTCATTGTCAAATCTGAAGCTTAATTTTGTTGGATACAGTATTCTTGGTTGGAATCCATTATTTTTCAGTGTTTGAAATACATTGTTCAAAGATCTTCTCGCTTTCAAAGTCTGTGATGAAAAATCAATTGTTAACCTAATTGGTTTACCCCTGAATGTTATCTGCCTACTTTCTCTCGTAGCTTTTAATATTCTCTCCTTGTTCTGTATGTTGGCTATCTTCATAATTATATGTCTTGGAGTTTGTCTATTATGGTTTTGAATGTTTGAGGTCCTGTAGGCTTCCAGGATATGGCAATCCATTCCATCTTTCATCTCTGGGATGTTTTCTAGAATTATTTCATTTAATATGTTGTCCATTCCTTTGGTTTGAATCTCTATGCCTTCTTCTATCCCGATGACTCCCAATTTTGGTTTTTTTATGACATCCCATATCTCTTGAATAGTTGCTCATGGGATTTAAGCATGTTTTCTGTGTTGACTATATTCTTTTCAAGTTGACAAACTTTGTCTTCATTATCTGATGTTCTGACTTCTACTTGATCTAGTCTATTTGAAATATTCTTGTTTGAGTTTTTAATTTGGTTTATAGTTTCCTGCATTTCTAGAATTACTGTATGATTTTTTAAAAGATCTCTATCTCCTGGTAAACCTTGTTCTTTGCCATTTGAATTTGGTTGTTTAATTCATTTTCAATATATACCTTTATTTCTTGCACTTGCTGCCTCATGTCTTCTCTCTTATTCCTTTCCATCTGAGTTAGGTATGACTTAAGTTTTTTCCCTATCCCTGTTTCTGATGCTTCTAGGTTCTCCTGTAGTATTAAGTTGTCCTTCATTGTTTCTACACCTTTTTTTCCCCTTGTTTTTTCATGATGTTCACGTTATTTTCTGGCTCTATTTGATTGCTGTGTTTCTGCTCTCTTCTATAGATTTGTTATGGGTTTATATATCTCTGTTTTCTCTCCTTTGTGTTGCTAGACTATGCCTGCTTAAGTGGATTTCGCTGTTAAGGAATTCTGACAGCCGAGCTCCAGTGATGTCACCTCTCTGCTGTGGTGGGCCCCAGGCTCCTTGCCGGAGTGTCCGAATTGGGGGGGTGGACTGGATTGTCTCTTGTTGGTTTCAGCTCCCGGTCGCTGGCATGCCGGCAGTCTCCAGCCACCCAGTAGCGCGGGCAGCGAATGGGCTGTCGCCGGCGGGTGGGTGATCTCTAGCCACACAGTTGCGCGTTCGGTCGTCGGCAGGCGAGCGTTCTCCAGCCATCAAGACATGCCGTCAGGAGGTGGGCTGGCGCCGGCAGGAAGGTGGTCTCCAGTTGCCCAGTCACACTGGCAGCGGTCTGGCGTTCTCCAGCCACCCAGTCAGGAGGGCCTGGCCTCTAGTCCCCTGGTTTATCCTGCTAGTCCTGATTTCTCCTGCTAGACCAGATTTCTCCTGAGTGATGTTTCTCGGCAGCTCAAACTGTTCTCCGGGTCTGCCGTTTGTTGGGTGGGGAGGGTGTCTATTGTGAACCCTGGAACTCTATTGTTTTAATATTTTCCGCTTGCCCCTCGCCCCGCACTGGCTAGACAAGTTTCATTTTTGCCGCTGATGGGAAGGGGAGATGAAGGTCAGGTGCCTCTAGTTTTCCCCCAGTCTTTATGCAGACTTGCTCTGATTATCCCTCCCCCAAAAGCCTAGGAGAGATTTTATGCGAATTTTCCTCTGTATGTGAGATGAGCTGAGAAACACACAC